>NC_046156.1:222472952-222512379 GCF_011064425.1 Rattus rattus
TCTTTTCTGATCTGTATCCCCTTGACTCCTTTTTTTTGTTGTCTGATTGCTTGGCTAGAAATCAAGAACTATATTGAATAAGTAGGGAGAGAGGGCAGCCTTGTCTAGTCCCTCTGATTTTAGTGGGATTGCTTCAAGCAAGTTTCCATTTAGTTTAATGTTAGTCACTGGTTTGCTGTATATGGCTTTTACTATGTTTAGGTATGGGCCTTGAATTCCTATTCTTTCCAGGACTTTTATCATGAAGGGGTGTTGAATTTTGTCAAATGCTTTCTCAGCATCTAATGAAATGATCATGTGGTTTTGTTCTTTCTGTTTGTTTATATAATGGATCACGTTGATGGTTTTCCGTATATTAAACCATCCCTGCATGCCTGGGATGAAGCCTACTTGATCATGGTGGATGATTGTTTTGATGTGCTCTTGGATTCGGTTTGCCAGAATTTTATTGAGTATTTTTGCGTCGATATTCATAAGGGAAATTGGTCTGAAGTTCTCTTTCTTTGTTGGGTCTTTGTGTGGTTTAGGTATAAGAGTAATTGTGGCTTCATAAAAGGAATTCAGTAGTGCTCCATCTGTTTCAATTTTGTGGAATAGTTTGGATAGTATTGGTATGAGGTCTTCTCTGAAGGTCTGATAGAATGCTGCATTAAACCCATCTGGACCTGGGCTCTTTTTGGTTGGGAGATCTTTAATGACTGCTTCTATTTCCTTAGGAGTTATGGGGTTGTTTAACAGGTTTATCTGTTCCTGTTTTACCTTCGGTACCTGGTATCTGTCTAGGAAATTGTCCATTTCCTGTAGATTTTCAAGTTTTGTTGAATATAGGCTTTTATAGTAAGATCTGATGATTTTTTTGAATTTCCTCTGAATCTGTAGTTATGTCTCCCTTTTTATTTCTGATTTTGTAAATTTGGACACACTCTCTGTGTCCTCTCGTTAGTCTGGCTACGGGTTTATCTATCTTGTTGATTTTCTCAAAGAACCAACTTTTGGTTCTGTTGATTCTTTCTATGGTCCTTTTTGTTTCTACTTGGTTGATTTCAGCTCTGAGTTTGATCATTTCCTGCCTTCTACTCCTCCTGGGTGTATTTGCTTCTTTCTGTCCTAGAGCTTTTAGGTGTGCTGTCAAGCTGCTGACATATGCTTTCTCCTGTTTCTTTCTGCAGGCACTCAGAGCTATGAGTTTTCCTATTAGCACAGCTTTCATTGTGTCCCATAAGTTTGGGTATGTTGTACCTTCATTTTCATTAAATTCTAAAAAGTTTTTAATTTCTTTCTTTATTTCTTCCTTGACCAGGTTATCATTGAGTAGAGCATTGTTCAATTTCCAAGTATATGTGGGCATTCTTCCTTTATTGTTATTGAAGACCAGTTTTAGGCCGTGGTGGTCCGATAGCACGCATGGGATTATTTCTATCTTTCTGTACCTGTTGAGGCCCGTTTTTTGACCAATTATATGGTCAATTTTGGAGAAAGTACCATGAGGAGCTGAGAAGAATGTATATCCTTTTGCTTTAGGATAGAATGTTCTATAAATATCTGTTAAGTCCATTTGGTTCATGACTTCTCTTAGTCTGTCTACGTCTCTGTTTAATTTCTTTTTCCATGATCTGTCCATTGATGAGAGTGGGGTGTTGAAATCTCCTACTATATTGTGTGAGGTGCAATGTGTGTTTGAGCTTTAGTAAGGTTTCTTTTATGTATGTAGGTGCCCTTGTATTTGGGGCATAGATATTTAGGATTGAGAGTTCATCTTGGTGGATTTTTCCTTTGATGAATATAAAGTGTCCTTCCTTATCTTTTTGATGACTTTTAGTTGAAAATTGATTTTATTTGATATTAGAATGGCTACTCCAGCTTGCTTCTACTGACCATTTGCTTGGAAAGTTGTTTTCCAGCCTTTCACTCTGAGGTAGTGTCTGTCTTTGTCTCTGAGGTGTGTTTCCTGTAGGCAGCAGAATGCAGGGTCCTCGTTGCGTATCCAGTTTGTTAATCTATATCTTTTTATTGGGGAGTTGAGGCCATTGATGTTGAGAGATATTAAGGAATAGTGATTATTGCTTCCTGTTATATTCATATTTGGATGTGTGTTATGTTTGTGTGCTTTTCTTCTCTTTTTTTGTTGCCAAGACAATTAGTTTCTTGCTTCTTCTAGGGTGTAGCTTGCCTCCTTATGTTGGGCTTTACCATTTATTATCCTTTGTAGCACTGGATTTGTAGAAAGATATTGTGTAAATTTGGTTTTGTCATGGAATATCTTGTTTTCTCCATCTATGTTAATTGAGAGTTTTGCAGATACAGTAACCTGGGCTGGCATTTGTGTTCTCTTAGGGTCTGTATGACATCTGTCCAGGATCTTCTGGCTTTCATAGTTTCTGGGAAAAGTCTGGTGTGATTCTGATAGGTCTGCCTTTATATGTTACTTGACCTTTTTCCTTACTGCTTTTAATATTCTTTCTTTATTTTGTGCATTTGGTGTTTTGACTATTATGTGACGGGAGGTGTTTCTTTTCTGGTCCAATCTATTTGGAGTTCTGTAGGCCTTTGTATGCTTATGGGTATTCTTTTTTAGGTTAGGAAGTTTCTTCTATGATTTTGTTGAAGATATTTACTGGTCCTTTGAGCTGGGAGTCTTCACTCTCTTCTATACCTATTATCCTTAGGTTTGATCTTCTCATTGAGTCCTGGATTTCCTGTATGTTTTGGACCAGTAGCTTTTTCCGCTTTACATTATCTTTGACAGTTGAGTCAATGATTTCTATGGAATCTTCTGCTCCTGAGATTCTCTCTTCCATCTCTTGTATTCTGTTGGTGAAGCTTGTATCTACAGCTCCTTGTCTCTTCTTTTGGTTTTCTATATTCAGGGTTGTTTCCATGTGTTCTTTCTTGATTGCTTCTATTTCCATTTTTAATTCCTTCAACTGTTTGATTGTGTTTTACTGGAATTCTTTCAGGGTTTTTTGTGATTCCTCTCTGTAGGCTTCTACTTGTTTATTTATGTTTTCCTGTGTTTCTCTAAGGGAGTTCTTCATGTCTTTCTTGAAGTCCTCCAGCATCATGATCAAATATGATTTTGAAACTAGATCTTGCTCTTCTGGTGTGTTCGGATATTCCGTGTTTGCTTTGGTGGGAGAATTGAGCTCTGATGATGCCATGCAGTCTTGGTTTCTGTTGTTTGAGTTCCTGCGCTTGCCTCTCGCCATCAGATTATCTCTATTTTTTATTTCTGCTATTTCTGACAGTGGCTAGACTGTCCTATAAGCCTGTGTGTCAGGAGAGCTGTAGAACTGTTTTCCTATTTTCTTTCAGCCAGTTATGGGAACAGAGTGTTCTGCTTTAGTGCGTGTAGTTTTTCCTGTCTACAGGTCTTCAGCTGTTCCTGTGGGCTTGTGTCTTGAGTTCACCAGGCAGGTCACTTGCAGCAGGAAGGTTTGTCTTACCTATGGTCCCGAGGCTCAAGTTTGCTTGTGGGGTGTTGCTTATGAGCTCTCCGTGGGGGCAGCAACCAGGAAGATATGCGCCGCCCTTTCCGGGAGCTTCCGTGCACCAGGGTTCCAGATGGCTTTTGGTGTTTTCCTCTGGAATCAGTGATGTGGGCAGAGTGTAGTCTCTTCTGGTTTCCCAGGCATGTCTGCCTCTCTGAAGGTTTAGCTCTCCCTCCCACGGGATTTGGGTGCAAAGAACTGTTTATTCTGTAGGTCTCTTCTGGTTCTGACAGTGTCTCAGATGCAGCGGTCCTGCTGCTCCTGGACCCTCCTCTACGGGAACCCAGAGGCTGTATACAGTTTCCTCTTGGGTCAGGGATGTGGGCAGGGGGTGGGCAGTGTTGGTGGTCTCTTCCGCTCTGCAGTCTCAGGAGTGCCCACCTCTCCGGATGGCGAGCTCTCTCTCCCATGGGGTTTGGGAGTAGTGAGCTGCTGGGGGCAGGGGTCTGTGAGTTTGGGAATCCCGCTAAAAACCGGAAGTGTCCTCTCCTCGAGGAATTTTGCCTCCGTGTGTCCTGAGCTCACCAGGCAGGTCGCTTGGAGCAGGAAGGTTTGTCTTACCTGTGGTCCGGAGGCTCAAGGTTGCTTATGGGGTGTTGCTTATCTCTTTTATTGAGAATAGCTTTCACTATCCTGGATTTTCTGTTATTACAAATAAGTGGGCAAATTGTATTTTCTAACTCTATGAAGAATTGAGTTGGAATTTTAATTTAGACTGCATTGAGTTCATAGATTGCTTTTAGCAAAATGGCCATTTTTACTATATTAACCCTGCCAATCCATGAACATGGGAGATCTTTCCATTTTCTCAGATATTCTTCACTTTCTTTCTTCAGAGACTTGAAGTTCTTGTCATACAGACCTTTCACTTACTTGGTTAGATTCACCCCAAGATATTTTATATTATTTGTGACTATTGGGAAGGGTGTCCTTTCCAAAATTTCTTTCTCAGAAAGAAATTTATCCTTTGAGTAGAGGAAGGATACTAATTTGTTTGAGTTAATTTTATACCCTGACACTTTGCTGAAGTTGTTTATCAGGCTTAGTAGTTTCTCTGGTGGAACTTTTGGGGTCACTTAAGTATACTGTCATACCATCTGCAAATAGTGATATCTTGACTTCTTCCTTTTCAGTTTATATCCCTTTGACCTCCTTTTGTTGTCTGATTGCTCTGGCTAGGACTTTGAGTACTATATTTAATAAGTAGGGAGAGACTGGGCAGCCTTCTCTAGTCCCTGATTTTAGTGGGATTGCTTCAAGTTTCTCTCCACTTTATTTGATGTTGGCTACTGGATTGCAGTATATTGCTTTTACTATGTTTAGGCGTGTGCTGTGAATTTCTGATCTTTACAGGACTTTTAACATGAAGGGGTGTTGAAATTGACAAATGCTTTCTAATCAACTAATGAGATGATCCTCTTTTTCCCCCCATTGAGCTTGTTTACATAGTGGATTACATTGATGGATTTCTGAAATTTATGCCATCCCTGCATCCCTGGGATGAAGCCTACATGATCATGATAGATGATCATTTTGATGTGTCCTTGTATTCTGTTTGCGAGAATTTTTTTGAGTATTTTTATGTTGATATTCATAAGGGAAATTGGTCTGAAGTTCTCTTTCTTTGTTGGGCCTTTGTGTGGTTTAGGAATAACTATAAGTATGACTTCATAAAAGGAATTGGGTAGTGCTCCTTCTGTTTCTATTTTGTGCATTAGTTCCAGAGTGTTAGTATTAAGTCTTTTATGAATGTTAACAGAATTCTGGACGAAGCCCATATGGGCGTGGACTTTTTTTTTTTTTTCGGTTGGGAGACTTTTAATAACTGCTTCTATTTCTTTAGGAGTTATGTGGTCCAAATCTTGCTTTTCCGATGTGTTTGGATATCCAGTATTTGCTTTGGTGGGGAAACTGGGCTCTGATGATGCCAAGTAGTCCTGGTTTTTATTGCTTAGTTCCCTGGGCTTCCCTCTGGCCATCAGGTTCTCTCTAGTGTTAGCTTGTCTTGTCTCTGACAGTGGATTGACCCCCTGTAAGCCTGTGTGTCAGCACTCTTGTAGATCTTTTTTTCTTTCAGCTGGATCTGGAAACTAGGTTCCTAGTTCCTGTGCTCATCTTTCTTCTTCAGTAGCACGCAGAGTAGCTTCTTGTATCAGAGGGACTAGGATGTAGACACGAAGGCTCTATGTAGGCCCTAGCTGGACTTCTCAGAGTTAAGTGAGTTATATACACATTGTCTTGAGCAACGGGGCCTTGCCATCAGATTGCGGGGAGTAATCAGTAACTTTACCAACAGTCTGAATTGGTTAGAGGATTCTCATGGCCTCCTTTGTATAACACTTCAATTAGATGTAACTGAATCCAGGTGCTGAAAACTTCATTTGGTAAAAAAAGATCACCATTTGGGATTCTGTCTCCTCCATTTTTGGAAATTTTATTTACACAGCCCATATATATATATATATATATATATATATATATATATATATATATATATGCAGATAATGCAGGCTTCCTAAAATGAATTTGGAAATATTCTTTCTCTTATTATTTTAGGAATGGGCAGAAGGTTAGAAGGACAGAATCTTATTATAAAGAACAGGAGGTTCTCACAGAAAGCATGCAGGGTCATATTTTTATTATTAACTCAGAATAATAACAAGAATGCCCTATTATTAAGTTTAATATTTAAAATAGTTGATACAGCCTATTACAAATGGCAAATAATTTCCATTAGATTGATTTTGATGATGTATTCCTGTATTCTTGACTACTCAGGAAATTGAAATTGTATGATCACAAGTTCAAGGGCATGTCTATGCTACAATGTGAGTTCAGTGAAAGCATAGATAAGTGGTAAAAGTGAAACAAGAGGTAAGTATATAACTCCATGGTATAGTGCTTGCCTCGCATGCCAAGGTCTCTAGAATTGATCCTTAACACTTCCATACCATCTGCAATTTCAATACAATGTTATTTATGCTCCATGTAAAATTACAAATAAAATCCACAGACAGATTCTTTTTCTTGATTATGTATCATTTGTATTAACTTCACTCCCTAAACAAGTGCTTATGTTTATTGCTTTTTACTCAAAACTACACATGTCTTGGAAGAAGAAATCTTACCTGAGAATATAACCTTACTTGAGAAAATTAGCCTGTAGGATTAGCCTATAAGCAAAACTATAGGACATTTTCTGGATTAGTGATTGGTGTAAGAAAATCCAGCCTATAGGGAATGCTGCCAACCCTGCAAAAATAATCTTAGGTGATTAAGAAATCAAGTTGGTACTCTTCATCAGAAAGGCTTCAACCAAAAACTGACAGAAACAGATACAGAGACATATGGCCAAACTTTAGGTGGAACTTAGGGAATCCTGCAAAACAGAGAGGAAAAACTGTAGGAGCCAGAGGTGTCAAGAACACCACAACAAAACCTACAGTATCAACTAACCTGAATGAACAGGGGTTCGCAGAGATTGATCATACAGTCAGGGAGCCTGCATGGGTCTGAACTAAATCCTGTGCATATATTTTATGGTAGTGTAGGTGGGTCTTCTTGTGGACTCCTAACAGTAAAGGGGAGCTGTCTTTAACATTTTGACTAATTTGGGGAAACTTCTCCTTTTACTGGTTTGTCTCATTTAGATTTAATATGAGTGGAAGTGCATAATGTTTTTGCAACATTATATTCCATATTTGGCTGATACCCCTGATGGGGTTCCCTTTTCTGAAGGGAAACAGAAGTAGGGAGTGCCCAGGAAAGGTGAGAAGGGCCTGGGACGAAAAGAAGGTGGAGAAACTGTAGTCTCAATGTAATATATAGAAGAGGAAATAAAATTTAACTAATTGATTTTAAAAGAAAAGAAAGGAAAGCAAGTTGAGCTTGCCACTGAGTTAGCTACTAAGCCGCTATGGCTTCACCTACCTTCAGGGTCTGGCTCTGCTTCAGTTGATTCTCTGATGTCACTCTATCATGATCTATAATCTGGTTGCATAAGATGAAGTAAATCTTTTCCTTTCCAGGCTGCATGAATGTATGGACTACACTCACTTTGCAAATTTCAGACATCAGTTCTTTAGAATTTACCAGTTTAGCTATGCCTTAGATATATGCACATGATGTATTTTGACATATTTGCCCCTTCTCACAACTCTTCCTAGTTTTACCTGTGGTCCCTGCTCCCTTACCCATTCAACTTTGTGTCTTCTTTCTTTTACCACTTTTAAATTCTTTAAATCCATTTTGTGATCCTAAAAATCCTACTATATGTGGCCTTACGTTGGAGCATGGCCAGAACAGCAAATATCATAGTCTTGTAGAAAGTGACTTTAGTCACAAATAAAGGAGATGCCTATTATAAAAGTAAATTTTATTTATCTAATGTAATTATTGTCTTAGAAACTTACTACTGAATAAGCTCACCCTAGTTTTTCTGAACTGGGGCTATCTGGATCAACTCAGCTATTCTGTCTCAAACTCCTCTCCAAGTTGACTGATTCAATTTAGTTTCTTTAAGTTTCTTACTGAAATTCTCTTCTTGTTCTCAAACTATGGAAATTCATTCTTATCTTCTGCCTCCTCTTATCCTCTGGCTTCCCTACGTCTGTTGACCTGTCCTGAACTACATGAACACTTGAAGGACCTCAACTCCACTCCACTCCACTCATTACACTGACTTCCAGTTGGCTCTCTCTCCTTGCACTTCTCTTAAATTACTTGTCTTTCCTGTGCTATTTTTGTAAGAATTGGACACATCCTATCTGACTTATTCTGTCAAATAAGTCTCTGATTAAACACTTTGTTGGCCTCTCAATTAGAGTTCATTGTCAAACATAGCTGCTTCCTCCTGCAAACTAACTTTACTTGCTTGGAATTAAAGGTAAGTATTAAGGGGATGTCTGTCTGGACAGAGGGATTAAAGGTGTGTCCTTCCAGGCAGAACATACACACCTAGAATGTCCTTGGATGTAATCAAAGAAGCCATGTTGCTGGACTAAAATTCTTCTACAGCCTATTCTTGACCTAATATTATTTAATGAAGGTAGGCAGTGAGTGAAAAATTATACACACACACACACACACACACAGACATATATGTATGTATATATATATATATATATATATATTTCCTGAAAAACATACTCTGAGTTATAAAATGTCAATTCATAATAAGTGAAAGTATCATATCTATTCACATGACCTGCCTATTGACAGCTGAAGGCTCCTGATAGACAATCAATACCCATTTGCCACATGTGGACATCTTCAACTTATTAAACCATAAACTATAATTTGGTAAGCAAAGTGAGTTCTACTGAATAATATGAAACATGAGAACATAAGTTGCCTGAATAAAATGCTTTGATATTTGGTCAGCTGTGGTAACTAACAGAAGTGTTGGCAGATTTGTAAGAAGACACCAGTGACCCTAAATCTAAGTGCTAAGAATGGAAGTATAAAAGAGCTTCATCGAAATACCTTAATGAAATTTTCAGCTGCAGCTGAAGAACCGTGGTCCACTAAAAGCCTAATGAAGTACTGGATGAGCAATTACCCATATTGTTAAAGGATCAATCAGCAATGAATATTTCTGTGATTTGAGTAGAAAATTAAAATTAAGTTTAATGAATATGTAATCTCTCTTTCAAAGCTGAAGAGGCTTACATCTGTATGAGTTTTAAAAGAAACCATACATGTGAAAATTTAGACATTATTACATTCTTAACAGATTGAACATTTTTACCAAAAATATTTCTAGACCATTCTTAAAAGATTGAGAATTTATTCTGAAAATATTTCAGTGTATTATATTTGTTAAACCAGACAGAACTGAAAATTAGTTTGATTTTGCTACTTAACTACTTCTCAGAATGTAATAATGGTTGTGGCCTCATTGAGCTGAGTCCAAATTTCCTCTTACATACATGTAATGCAACAAAATAAATTAAAATATATGCATTTAATGTACATTTGAAATTTTACTGTTATTAATATAGAGACATTTTACTCTATTTTGTTGATGCAGCTGATGTGTTTTATAAAACAGTAGTATGATGCGGCACAAGGGTATGCTTAGCGGGCCCATGCTGAGGGAGGCATCCCTTTTTAGGAACCAACTACACAACAGGTCTGGTATAAAATGAAGTTTATTTTAGGACATGAGAATAGGGGTTGAAAAGAAAGTAGAGGTTGAGAAAGAGAGGAGACAGAGAAGGGCAGAGAGAGAGGGAGGGAGGGAGAGGGGAGGGGAGAGAGAGAGAGAGAGAGAGAGAGAGAGAGAGAGAGAGAGAGAGAGAGAGAGAGGAGAGGAGAAATTGAGGTCAAACAGTCTTTTACAGCAAGCCAGGCTCATATCTGGTTGCTGCTAGCTAACTGTTGGGCAAAGCCGAGAAGCAATGCTAAAATCAGGCACTGTTACTGTCACTCATGCAAAGTATAGACTGTGGATCAATATTGAAGTAAATGAAGTTTGAATTATACATAAATATTACTTAAGTACTGTAAGAAATTTTTATTTTTAATAGCCAGGAAAGTAAAGACATTGGCAAAAATTATAAAATGAACATTTGCAAAAACTTAAAATAAAATGAATCATGTTCTTTTAAAATCAGAATACAAAGTTACTTTGAACATTCAGGATGGAGTATCAAGTAAATCTCAGGTTTCATTACACATGTTTAAAAAGATTGCCATATAAAGTAAAATAGTTGCTTCACTCCAATAATGTCTGGTGCACAGCATCAAGAATAGATTTATTGTTTTCCCATCAATATTATTTTCTGCATCAACTTGTGAAGTGTGTCCCTACCTATATCTAAAGGAAAGAAAGCAACTTGAGAGTGTAGTTTCCTAACATGCTTCTATTTTCCATGGAAATTGAAAAAGGATATGGAAAATTCTTCTTCCTCCTCTTCCTGTTCTTCGTCTTCCACTCTACCTTTTGATATAGGATATCTGTACGTAGTCCGGGTTCACTAGAGGTCAATATTTATAGCAGACTGGTTTTGAGCTAACAGATCCTTCTGCCTTTGCCTCTTGAGTGTCATAATTAAATGTATGAGCCATTGTACCAGAAGATGCCATTGCTAAATCAAAATATTCTTCATGAAGTCTTTCTTTAAAAAGAAAACCAGATTCATTTATTTATTATATGTATATGAGTACACTGTAGCTATTTTCAGACACACCAGAAGAGGGCATCAGATCCCATTACATATGGTTGTGAGCCACCATGTGGTTGCTGGGAATTAAACTTAGAACTTTTAGAAGAGCAGTCAATGCTTTTATCTGCTTAGCCATCTCTCCAACTTCTAAGCAAAAATATTCTTAAACAGCACTTTTCCTATAACTGAGAGGACCTGTAATAGATACAGTTAGGTAAGTGGTTACCATAAAGATTCTAATTACTCTCATATGCATCTTCAAATTGCTAAGAATAAGAGTTCCTATACATTTTAAAGTAACTTAAAGCAAATTTTAGAGAAGTGAGAAAAATATGCAGCTGTTCAAAGATGATTTCTGATTTCTCTGAAAATTTAGTCTAGATTTTTGAAATTTTAGAGATTGCAAAAGACAAGCTCATGGGTTAGAAATGTAATAGCTGTGTTGATTTCCTCTTGGAGGCTAAAATGGTGATGTTGATTCCATCGTCTTCAGAAGAGCCAAAAGGAAGAAAAAAGTCCTGTATTTGGCAAAATGAAATGCTGACTAATTTTGGCAGTTAGTCTGCATAACTGACATCATATATCTAACTGGAAATGATCGGCAGTAATATATTTTTCTGATGATATAATACTCCACTTTACTTTTACTTTTTATGACTTATATTTCTAACTCTTTAAGTAAAGTTTTTGAAGATAATGATAGATCCACATTCAGATATAATAAGCTATACATTTATACATTCTTAAACAGTGATATACTCTGTCATCACATCTCTCAAATCAACTTTCCCATACTGTTGTCATCCCGAGTTCTCCAATTGTAGGTACATATATATGTTCATTTATTTCTGTGTTATTCACTCAACTGAATAATTTTTTGCATCCACTACCCCTGTACATATGCTTAATTATTTACTTTATTTTAACATTATAATGTAATCACATCATTCCCTGTTCTTTTTTTCCTCCAAACCATCCCATATATCCCTCCTTGCTCTCTTTCAGAATCATGCCTCTTTTATGATTGCTACGTATCTCTACGTGTGCTCAGTAGAGGTCACTATAAAGACAAGGCTGGCTTTGAACTAAAAAGAATCTACCAGGTACAGTTGGGGGAAGCAAAGACTATAGAAATTCTAATTATATTTATATATACAGATTAAACTTGCATATTTCTAAATATGTATGTTCAACTTGCTCAGTCTGTATAATGTTACTTAATACTATGTGATCAGGGCTGATCATTTGATATTAGATTTAATATGCTTTTCACTGACAAAGACTATTTCTCCTATTCTTAGCATCTCTTGGTTGTTTGTGATTCTATGTGTATGACTGAGGCCACCTGGGATTTCCTCCACTCATATTAGCATTTCTTTTGATGTTGACTTTGAAGATATTATGTTTATCAAGTAAAATTAGTGAAATTTTATGAGTGTAACTTCTGACATTCCTATGAGATGCAATCCAGTATCAAGCTTTCTGGTGCTCTACCTCTTATAATCTTTTTGATTCTCATTACTTCAATGATCCCCAAGCCTTAGTTGTGTGAGTTCTATTGTAAATGGATCAATTAGGACAAGGATTCATAATTCTTACTTTGTGTGTCTGTGTGAATGTCTGTATGTGTGTGTAGAGTTTTTTCTTTTATTGGATATTTTATTTATTTTTAAATTTATACTTCTTGGATATTTTATGCATTTACATTTCAAATGCTATCCTCTTTCTTCCTCTCACATATGCCCTCCACCTACCCCTGCTTCTATGAAGATGTTCATATTCCCACCCACCCACTTCAATCTCAATGTCCTGGCATTACCCTACATTGGGGAAATAAGCCTACACAGGACAAAGGGTTTTTCCTCCCATTGATGCAGGACAATGCCATTGTCTGGAACATATGTCACTAGAATCATGGATTCCTCCATGTGTACTATTTGTGGGTGGTTTAGTACCAGGGAGTTCTGGTGGGGTTGGTTGGTTGATATTGTAGTTTTTCCTATGGTGTTGCATACCTTTTCAGCTCCTTCAGTCTTTTTACTAACTCCTCCATTAGGGTCCCCTTGTTCAGTCCAATGGTTCGCTGCAGACCACCTCATCTGTGTCAGTAGGCTTCTAACAGAACCTCACAGGAGACACCCATATCTGGCTCCTGTCATCAAGCACTTCATGGCATCAGAAATAGTGACTAGGTTTGGTGGCAGCATATGGGATGGATCCCCAGTGACACAGTCTCTGGATGACCTTTTCTACAGTTCTTGCTCCAGTCTTTGTCCCTATATTTCCTCCCATGAATATTTTGTTCTACCTTCTAAAAAGGAATGAAGCATCCACATTTTGGTCTTCTTTCTTCTTGGACTCCATACGATCTATGAATCATTTAGGTATTCCAAACTTTTGGGTTAACATGCACTTATCAATGAGTGCATAAAATGTGTGGATTTTTTGTGATTGGGTTTCCTCACTCAGGATTATATTTTCTAGTTCAATGCATTTGAATAAGAATTTCATGTAGTCACTGTTTATAATAGCTGAGTAGTAGTCCATCATGTAAAGGTACCACATTTTCTTGATCCATTTCTCTGTTGAAGGACATTTCAGTTCTTTCCAGCTTCTGGCTATTCTAAATTAGGCTGCTATGAACATAGTTGAATGTATGTCTTTATTATATGTTGGAACATCTTTTGGGTGTACGCCCATGAGTGGTATAGCTGGGTGTTCAGGTAGAACTATGTCTAATTTTCTGAGGAATCACCAGACAAATTTCCAGAGTGGTTGCACCAGCTTGCAATCCTACCAACAATGGAATAGTGTTCCTCTTTCCCTACATCCTTGCTATCATCTACTGTCACCTGAGTTTATAATCTTAGCTATTCTGACTAAGGCGAGGTGTTTTCTCAGGGATCTTTCAATTTGTGTTTCCCTGATGACTATGGATGTTGAACATTTCTTTATACCTCTCACTCATTCAGTATTCCTCAGTTGAGAATTCTGTTTAGCTGTGTATCTCATTTTTAATAGGATTATTTGATTCTCTGGAGTCTAACTTCTTGAGTTTTTTGTATGTACTATATATTAGCCTTCTATAGGTTGTAGGATTGGTAAAGACATTTTCCCAATCTGTTAGTTGCTGTTTTGTCTTACTAATAATGTCCTTTACCTTACAGAAGCTTTGCAATTTTATGAGTTCCCATTTTTTGATTCTTGATCTTAGAGCATAAGCCATTGGAGTCCTGTTCAGGAAATTTTCCACTGTGCCCATGTGTTCAAGGCTCTTCCCCACTTTCTCTTCTATTATTTGAGTGTATCTGGTTTTATGTGGAGGACTTTGATCCACTTGGACTTGAGCTTTGTACAAGGAGATAAGGATGACTCAATTTGCATTCTTCTATATGCTGACATCTAATTCAACCAGCATCATTTTTTGAAAATGCTGTCTCTTTTCCATTGGTTAATTTTAACTCCTTTGTCAAAGATGAAGTGACCATAGGCATATGGGTTCATTTCTGGGTCTTCAATTCTATTCCATTGATCTACCTGCCTGTCTCTGTACCAATGCCATACAGATTTTATCACTATTGATCTGAAATACTGCTTAAGTTTAGGGATGGTGATTCCCCAGAAGTTCTTTTATTGTTGGTATTGTTTTATTGTTTTCACTACCCTGAAATTTTTGCTTTTCCAAATGAATATGCAAATCACTCTTTCTAATTTTATGAAGAATTAAGTTGGAATTTTGATGGGACTTGCATCAAGTCTTGAGATTGCTTTCGGAAGGATAGGCTGTTTTTACTATATTAATCCTACCAATCCATGAGCATGGGAGATCTATATATCTTCTGAGATCTTCAATTTCTTGTGTGTTCTTGTCACACAGATCTTACACTTGCTTGGTTAAAGTCCCACCAAGATATGTTATATGATTCATACCTATTAAGAAGGGTGTCATTTCTCTAATTTCATTCTCAACCCATTTATTGCTCTGGCTATGACTTTTAAGTGCTAATATTGTTTTTACTGTGTTTAGGAATGGGCCTTGAATTCTGTTCTTTCCAAGAGTTTGATCATAAGGGGGTGTTGAATTTTGTCCAAAGCTTTCTCAGCATCTAATAAAATAATCATGTGTTTTTTCCTTGAGTTTGTTTATATAGTGAACTACATTGATGGATTTCCACCTAACGAACCATCCTTGCATCCCTGGGATAAAGCCTTCTTGATCATGTTGAATGACTGTTTTGATGTCTTCTTGCATCCGTATGCAAGAAATTTTATTGAGTATTTTTGCATAGATATACTTGAAGAAAATTGATCTGAAGTTCTCTTTCTTTGTTGGGTCTTTGTGTGGTTAACGTTTAAGCATAATTGTGGCTTCAAAGAACAAATGGGTAGTGTTCCTTCTCTTTCTATTTTATGGAATAGTTTGAAGAGTATTAGTATTAGGTCAGATTAGCCAAGATACAATCCACAGAAAAAAATGAAGCTCAATAAGAAGGATGACAAAAGTGTGGATGCTTCAGCCCTAAGAAGAAGGACAAAATATCCCTAGGCGGAGATACAGGAGACAATGTTTGGAGCAGAGACTGAAGGAATGACCATTCATAAACTGCCACACCTGGGGATCCAGCCTGTGTGTGTATGTGTGTGTGTGTGTGTGTGTGTGTGTGTGTGTGTGTGTGTGTATGTATGTATATACAGTCACCAAACCCAGAGAATATTGCTGATGCTAAGAAGTGCATGAAAACAGGAGCCTGATATAGCTGTCACCTGAGAGGTTCTACCAGAGCATGGCAAATATAGAGGCTAATGCTCACAGCCAACCATTGAACTGAAAATGTGAAAATGCGGTCCCCATTGGAGGAGTTAGAGAAAAGATTGAAGGAGCTGAAGGGGTTGGCAACCCCATAAGAATAACAAAATCAACCAACCAGAACTCCCAGAGCTCCCAGTGACTAAACCATCCAAAGAGACACATGGACAGATCAATAGCTCCAGCTTCATATGTAGCAGAAGATGGCCTTGTTGGCTGATAGGTGGAGAAGCCTTTGGTCCTGCCAAGGCACCACCCCTCCCCAGTTTAGGGGAATGTCAGGGCAGGGAGGTGGGTTGGGGTGCATGGATGGCTGGGGGACCACCTTCATAGAAGACTCCAATGTTTGCTGTGAGCATCCACCTCTGTATTTGTCAAGTTCTGGCAGGGCCTTTTGGGAGACAGCTATATCAGGCTCCTATCAGCATGCATTTTTGGCATCCACGATAATGTCTGGTTATGGTGATTATATATAGAATGCATCCCCAGGTGGGACAGTCTCTGAATGACCATTCTTTCAGTAACTACTCCAAACTGTGTCCCCATATCTCCTCCTATGAATATTTTTGTTCCCCTTTCTAAGATAGACTGAAGCATCTACACTTTGGTCATCCTTCTTCTTGAGCTTCATTTGGTCTGTGGGTTGTATCTTGGGTAATCTAAGCCTTTAGGCTAATAGCCACTTATCAATGATTGCATACCATGCATTTTCTTTTCTGATTGGGTTACTACACTCGGAATGATATTTTCTACTTCCATCCATTTTCCTAATGGCTTATGCTCTAAGATCAAAAATCGACAAATTGGACCTCATAAAGTTGCAAAACTTCTATAAGGCAAAGGACACTGCCAATAGTACAAACAGCAACCAACAGATTGGGAAAAGATCTTAACCAATCCTCCATCTGATTGAGGGCTAATATCAAATATACACAAAGAACTCAAGTAGTTAGACTCCAGGGAATCAAATAATCCTATTAAAAATGGAGAACAGAGCAAAACAGAATTCTCAACTGAGGAATATCAAATGGCCAAGAAGCACCTAAAGAAATGTTCAACATCCTTAGTCGTCAGTTAAATGAAAATCAAAAGGATCTTGAAATTCTACCTCAAACCAGTCAAGAACTCAGGTGACAACAGATGCTGGCAAGGATATGGGGAAAGAAAAACATTCCTCTATTGTTGGGATTGCAAACTGGTACAACCACTCTGGAAATCAATCTGGAACTTCCTCAGAAAACTGGACATTGTACTACCTGAGGACCCTGCTATACTTCTCCTGGGCACACACCCAAATGATGCTCCAAAATATAACAAGGACACATGCCCACTGTATTTATAGCAGCCTTATTTATAAAGACCAGAAGATGGAAAGAGTTCAGATTTCCTTCAACAGAGGAATGGAAGGAGAGAATGTGATACATTTTTACAATGGAGTATTACTCAGCTATGAAAAACAATGATTCTCCATTTTAATTGGCTGTAGTTTTCTATAATGGTCTTCATCTGTTGCATAAAGGAATTTCCTTGATGACACACAAGGACTACACTTAACTTTGGACATAAAAATGAATATTTAGAATAAATTAAGATATGATTTTATTTTATGAAATTGGTATTTGAAGGTTTTCCTTCACGGTCCATTGTTTTATTAACCATGTTAACACTATACATATATTTATAGTGATAATTTTTAGCCTATCATCACTAGACTACTGCCTAAGCAGCAATCATATGCCACTCATAGTCTCTCAAGTGCTTAGAGTTAGTTAGTTGTTTCCAGAATGTGTGTGTGTGTGTGTGTTTGTGTGTTTGTGTATGTCTATTTGTCTGTGTGTGTTCTTGTGTGTGTGTGTGTGTGTGTGTGTGTGTGTGTGTGTGTAAAGGTACATTTAGTTCTCCATATTGAATAATGAGCTCATTACAGAATAATTACTACTGAGCTACATCTCAAATATCTTAGTATATGTTTTACATTATCAGTTTGCTATATAAATGAAGTTTATCAACTTTTATCATGAGTTTAATATAAGTTCAGCAATGTAACTTACAGTTCTAAGTTGTCACTGAATGTTCAGGAAGATACTTTGAGGATTATTTTTACTCAGCTACAACTCTTTCATGAATGAGAAAAAATAGAACAAACTATGATATATGTTTTGCATTAATTTGGTGATAAAACCCTCAGTTATTTTTAAGGTAATTTTTTTCTCTTCTAGTTTTTTTTTTTTCATTTTAACGGGTATATGTCTAGAACATATTTTAAAATTGGTGAAAAACTAAGCGGGTTAAATAAGGGAACACTGAGAATACCTGTCATGAAAAAGATTATATACAAGAAGGTACTGTAGGCTTCCTTAGGGAATGTGAGGCTACCTTTGAAATAGTGGAAATTCAAAAACAAATGCTTAATGACTATAATGGTCTACCATTATTCCTAAAACAAGAAGCTCATCCAAATGTCACCCAACATTGGCAGTATACTTCTTCAGTTGTAGAAATGAGATTATAAAAAATAGCTTTTCAATCACTAAAAAATCCACAATTTGCAAACTAATTTTTTTCTGACATATGTGGGGGTTAGTCACTGAAGTCAGACAGTGATCATGAAGCTGGAAGAGATCATGGTATTTAAATTGGTTTTTATGAAAATGATGACAAAATTTGATTCAATCCCTACTTTTTATAGCACACATATGCACATAAACACATAAATGCTCTTGGAAAAGCATTAATGGTCTTAGTAAGAAACAGCATAAAAATAGTACACTTTGTATTTTCTAAAGTTTAAAACAGTATTTGTTTTTTGCAATTCTACCTAACAAGATAACTCAAGTTAAATTATGTAACTTGATTACTAAATGAAAAAGATTAATATTATTAGTATTTTCACATGAATAAATAAATGAAATCATAAATATTAGTTCATTGAGCCAAAACCCATGGCTACCTAAATAATAAAGGAAAACTTGATGTCAGCATTCTCCTTAATAGACTCATACTGTTAGGCTGTCCCCGGAAGCTTATACTCATAAACTATGCAGTCTGACACCTCACCAAAAAAGATCCATCTTTATAGTGGGTGGTGACTAATACAGAGACTTATTTTGGTAAAGATGCAGAGAATAATACTCTGGAGAATATTCACCTCTATATCACAACATTCATAAGTCTCAAGAACAAGGGACAGAAAATATGTAAGAGCCAAAGATACTAGATACTTTCTATGAAAATATTTCTATGAAACATTACTTGCAAAGCATGATTTTCCAATCTGCCCAATGCAATGTAGTAACTATCTACATGCTCAAATCCATGAAAGAAGAAATTAGCCAAAATCTCAACGTTGAAGAGGGAAAGCTCATGAGAAGCACCAGTCACTCATGACTTGTAGGCTATTGAAAGCTATTGATGACGAAGGTGTCAGTTTCTTCAAAAATGTGTTCCTGGGGAGTGTTTTCAGGCTCTAGTAGATTGTCCTAAAGTAAGGAGCATGTGGCAGCATTAAGTGAAATCACTAGGCTTTAGAAAAAATAACAAATCTCTAAGGACACATCTGCTTAGGGGAATTACCTACTTTGCTCTGAGCCTGCAAACTACTTCAAACCACTTACATTCAAAGACCTGGCCATGGTCATTTCAGTCATTAAGTAGAAATCTCGACTGAGCAATCTAATCTAAACTAAAATATCAAGTATTTTCATTTTTTATTATTCTCTAAAATTTTTTTTAACTGAACAGCCAATATTCTTTTCACAGAAGTATGTCAAACAGAAGATAGGGACATTGGAAAATCTAAGACCAAGGGACTAGCAGATTTGTTATCTGATACAGATTTACTTCCTGGTTGATCAATGATCATCTTGCATTGCGTCATCACATGGTGGAAGAGACACAGCTGCTCTCGGGGCTTCATTAGTCACTTCAGAATCTTCTATCTCTTAATTCTCTCACTCTAATCACAAGCTTATTGTCCCTACTTTAAAAGAATTAAAATATTCATTCTACAGTCCTGAACACGTTCTGATGCTTACTATGTTTTCACTTCAAACTATGTTATTAATTTGATTCCCTTTTTGATAAGATCTTTGCAACTACAAAGAAATATGTTCTATTAATTGGCAACACTAGAAAAGAAAAAAAATCATTGAAGCACTTTTCCAGACCTTCAATGCAATTTTACTAAAGATGTTGAGTTTTATGTTATACAATTAATGAGGCATCTATTACTTTTACTAGTTATGTTGTTATTGAAGTTTTATAAGTCCTAACAAACTGGAAGCATTAGTATATGTTATGAGAAAATTATTATTGAGCATATGTTACTTTCACATCATCAAAGAAAATATTTTGCATGAAAAATGCGTAAAAGATGTTTAGCAAGAAATATGCCTGAATAAATGTTAGTCCTCTAAGAATGTTTTAATACCTATATAAAAATTTGATTTCTAGAATATTTCTTTGTGACATACATACAAAATGACCAAGACATACCAAGTCCTTAGTTTCAAGTAATGTAACACCCAGACTATGACAAAGAACAATAGATATCTTATATAAAGCACAGTGAATATTGGGTAAAAATTTTCTTTTTGTTTTAAAGACAAATTTAACCAAATAAAGGCATATGGCATTGACGTGCAATTTAAGGGTTTCAGTCAAGAGTTTTAGTGTCAATTCAGAGAGCAGCAAGAGAAGTGACATGTACTGTAACTTCTACTGTTAATTTCAGTGCTGATTTACAGAGCCATATAAACACATAAAGTAGAAATCTGAGGCACAGCCCATGTATGTGGAAACAGTTCTGAAATTATTTTGAATTGGTGATTTACTGTTGGGAAGAAATCATTAGAAACGTAGGGAAAAAGACTAATGTCTTTTTGCTTCACTGAAAACACAGAAGAAATTTAAGATTATGCCTAGAATTACAAAATAGATTTCCATTTCATTGTGTTTTCATGTACTCAAAGTTACCAAAAAATAAACATTTGACTTCACTAAAGTGTATTTGTAAATATTGGATTCTACTTATTGATGAAGTAGCAGTTCATATAATGTGATTAAATCAAGCTAATAAACATATTCATTATGATAGATATTTAGGAAGCATATAAAGTCTACTTCTAGAAAAAAATTTTACATATAGTATATGTATATTAATGATACTGACCATAATGAATAATACAGCTCCAAAAATGTATCTCCTTTCCGTCTGAAAATTTTGTGCTGTAGAATTAACATCTCCCTGATCCCCATACATATCCTGTACAAGTCCAACTTACTTTATATATGTATAAATTTTGTTTATATTTTATGTTCTACATGTGATAGAGATTACATAGAATTTGTTTTACAGTGCCTGTCTTATTTCTAGTAGGCATAACATTGTGTAAGCCCATCAGTCTGTTGGGAAATGACAGGATAATTTCCTTTTTATGAGCCTGGAGAGTAGGTTATTTTATATAAATAACATATATGCACATATAGAGGATCATTTAGATTCCATCATTTGGATTTTGCAAGGATAACAAATCAGTCAATTGTCTATAAGAAATTTATCTTACTTTCAAAAATAGGAATCATACTAACATGAAAGGATGGCAATATATATTCCAGTTAAATAGAACTAGAAAGTCAGCAAGTGTTGCTAGCTTAATATAAAAATAAAAAATCTAAGAATGTGAGATGAGCCCCTGCCAAAATAACTGGCCCATACCCTAGCTTCAGTTCCTAAAGGCCCATTTCACCATTATTCTTTCTACCCCCACTTCAACAAAAGACCTCTTTCCCCAATTCTGAAATACTCCAGCAATTCAGATATAGGGCAAACCAGTCATCTAAAAAGTCTGCTTCCTAGAAGTTATTGCTTGAGAACCATTCTAGCACTACTTCCTTCCCTCTTCACCAACTGTCCTGTGGCCAGGCCCCTTCCCCCAGTTCTGTAAGTCTCCAGCTGCTCCAGTGCAGACTACACCACCCAGAAGAACAGAGACTCCCTACCCAATGCTGCATAAAGGTCAACAAGGTTTCCAGATATGAAGCTCCCATCTGGTCAGAAAATCCCTAGTGGTTCAGAGGTCAAGCAGGTCACCAGAAATGCAGAATACAAAGACCAGAAGACCAAAGAGGAACAGAAACTAAGGAACAACAAAACCATCTGACAAAGACAAACAAAGAAATCAGCTCCTGCTGCTATAATCATTCAAAACTCAGATGACGAAAATTGCACTACAAGAACACAATCAACTACAGCAATTGCAATATGGCATTACCCAGCCCAGCTATTTTTTGACAACAAGACCTGAATATTTTAATGCAACAGAAGCACAGGTAAACAACCTTAAAACCAATTTTTTGAAGAGGATGCACATTATTAAAAAAGAATTAAAAATTTTTTAAAGAAATCTAGGAAATGAAAAACAAAAGCAATGGAGGAAATCAATAAATCTCTTAAAGAATGTCAAGAAAGCCAAGACAAAAGAAATTAAAGGAAACTGTTCAAGGCCTGAATATTGAAATAGGAGAAATAAAGAAAACAATCTAAGGGAACCTGCAGATAGAAAATCTGTAGAAATGAACAGGAACTACAGAAGCAAGCATCACCAACAGAATGCAAAACATGAAAGAAACAATTTCAGTGATTGATAATACAATAGAAGAAATAGATTCATCAGTCAAAAGAAGATGCATCTAAAATATTGCTGACATAAAACATCCAGGAAATCAGGGACAAAATGAAAAGACCAAACATAAGATTAAATGAGGACTAGAAAATAAAAGACTCCAGCTCCATGGCCCACAAAATAATTCAATGAAATGATAGAATTTTTTCTAAATAAACTAAAGAAAGAGATGCCTATAAATATATAAGAAACTTAGAGAACACCAAATTGATTAGGCCAGAAAAGAAAGTACCCCAGTTACAAAATAATCAAACACTAAATATACTGAAGACTATTAAAAGCTGCAAAGGAAAAAGACCAAGTAACATGTAAAGGCAGACCTATCTGAATGACGCCATTCTCATCAACCCATGGCCTCGTTTACTTTGCCTACAAGCAACAATAGACTTCGTAACATGTGCTTGTTTGTTTATATTGGAGGTGGGTTTCAAGAACAAAGGGTAGATATGAGAGTATGGGGAGATGACTGTAAAAGGGGAAACTCACAAAGAATCAACAAAAAGTTAAAAAGAAAAAAGAAAAACCTAAAAAATAACCAAATCAAAACAAAAAAGTCTGTGTACAGATCCTGATATTATTTTTTGAATGAATCATTAATTTTCCCTTTTGATTCTCTTTTTATAAGCCCCTTTTTATTATGGATATTAATTTTTTATCAGATATGTACCTGTCAAAAGTCTCTCTCATTCCATAGGATTCATCTTCATTCCATTGAATGATTGTTCACAGTTAAGGAACTGTGAAGATGCTTTATAGATTTATGGACCTCATTTATGATTCATTTTCCTCGATTCAGAAAACAGTATCTACACCTATACAGTTTGAAACTGCCTCTGTTTGCTTCTAGCAGTATCAGTGTTTCAGGTTTCACATTAATGTCTTTGATCCACTTGGAGTTAGTTTTAGAACAATGTGATAGATAGAGGTTAATTTAATTCTTCTGCAAGTGGACAACAAAATCATTTTCAGCACCATAAGAAGTTATAAAAGGATCTATTTTATGTCTTTCCTTCTTTGTTTCTGTTTTCATTCTTCTTTGTTGCTTTAGAAGAGACAGCTTTAGGTTTTCTTTATCTGGAATATTAAAATTTGCCCTTTCATGACTAATTTTAAAATTGGTATATGTTTCCTGTAGATGGGATATAGATAGATTTGTTTCTTGATTGGTTTAGTTAGCTTGTGTTGTGCTGTTGAAGAGTTGAGATTACTATTATTTAATGGTTTTATTGAAATTATATGCTGATTGTAGTTATTGTGTTGTTAGTTTGTGATATTGTTTGTGTTCTCAGTCGTTCTTTATTTTGCACACAAGAGAGACAGAACTTGTAGTTGCATTCCCTGGATGTCCTAAGAAATGAACTTCTGCTTTATGGCAAGGAATTAATTTCCATTTTATAAACAAAATCAGTCTTTCAGAATTCCATCTTCTTTCTGGTCCACATGTCTACCTGCAATTGAAGATGGGTACACCACTCCTCAGCCTGCAGCTCCGCCTATCTCCAGGGAGACCTGTTCCTACCAGGGACAACCAAACAAGACACCCACACCTCAATCCCCTGCTTGTCAGGCCACCAGCAAGCCCAAAGTCTGACACATCCATTCAGAACTCCATTTTCCTTACAATCTACTTCTACCTGGAATTGTGGATCAGCCCCTCACTCCCAAATCTACAGCTCTGCATGCAGAGCTTAGGAGACTTGATCCCACTCAGGACAACCAACTCCATCTCCCTGTCGACAGTACTACCTGCAATCACCCTCAGTACCACTGTCTTCTATAATCCTACTAGTCCTTTAAGTGCCGGTTAAAAGGATTCCATGCTTCCCAAATCCAAAATCCCAACATCCACATTCTTCCAAACAAAAAACTTAGTCAATTCTATCACAGCCATGCCCCAGTCCTTGGTACCAACTTCTGTCTTAGTTAGGGTTTTACTGTTGTCAACAGACATCATAGCTGAGGCAACCCATATAAGGAGAATATTTAATTGGGACTGGCTTATAGGTTCAGAAGTTCAGTCCGTTATCATTAAGGCAGGAGCATGGTATCCCCCAGACAGCCATGCTCTTGGAGGCATGGTGTATCTTGTTTCGAAGGCAAACAGAAGACTGACTTCCAGGAAGCTAGGAGAAAGCCTGCCCACATGGTGACACATTTCCTCCAACAAGGCCTAACCTACTCCAAAGCCACACTTACTCCAACAAGGCCACACCTACTCTAAGGCCACACTAAAAATCTACTCCAACAAGGCCACATCCAATAGTGCCACTCTCTAGGAAAAGCATGTTTTAACCACCACAGTCATCTATTTGCTTCCTTTTTGGTAGTTGGTCCAAAGCTCTGTCATCTTTTGATCTTGTTTATAAAGAAGTAGCCCACTGATTAGTGGGTTCTTTGGTTTTATTTATCTGTGTTTCTTAAAGCTTTACTAATTTTTATGTCCTGTTATCTAGATTATTGATGTTTTGTTTGTCCATGTTTGTACGAATATTTTAGTTGCATCATTAGCTGATTTATTTCTGTTCTTTCTGATTTTTAATGAAGGTCTTTAGAGCTAAGATTTTCCTTCTATGACAGCTCCTTAATGCATCCTAGTGGATTTGTCACGCTGAGTTATCATTTTCATTGAGTTACAGGATTTTTTTTCTTTATTTCTCTTCAGCTTTTATCTTTGATTCATTCATTCAGTAAGAGATTGCTTAATATCCATGTGTTTGATTTTAAGTTTTATTGCATATGGTTTAGTAGACTATGTGGATCCGTTTAATCCCCATGACGTTAACATTTGCTTTGTGTCTCAGAATATGTTCTATTTTAGAGAAACACAGTAAAATTTTTGGAATACACTGTACATATCTGCTAAGTCCATGTGATGTTATTTAATTATTATATTATACTGTCCAGTTTCTGTCCAGATAACCTTTAATTGCAGATATTAAATCACCTATTATTAATGGGTTGATGTTAATCTGTGTCTTTAATTCTAATATCACACTTTTTCTGAAGTTAGCTGCACTAGAGTTTGGTAAATATATGTTATGATAGTCATCAAGGATCTACACTCCATACCCCAGCCCACAGTTCTGCCTGCCTTTTCTGAGGCTTGCTGTTATATTAGACAACCAGTCTGAGAGAATTGGTACTATCAGGGACTGCTAGGCCATCCAACATCTGAGTCAACCAGACAAATAAAGGCAAGCAAAAGAACACAATCAACAAAAGCCAGTGCAATGTGGTGCCATTAGACCCCAGTTCCCATATTACAGCAAGCACCGGATATATTTACACACCTGCACAGCAAGACTATGACCTTAAACTTCATCTTATGAAAATGATAGAAACCTTTAACGAGAAAATAAATAACTGCCTTAAAGGAATTCTGGAAAAATACAACCAAACAGATAGAAGCAGTTAAAGAGAAAACAAATAAATGCCTTAAAGAAGTACAGGAAAATACAATCAAACAGATGAAGAAAATGAATAATATTGTTTAAGACCAGAAAATTGAAATGAAAGCAATGAAGAAACCATGAATAGAGGCAATCCTGGAGGTGGAAAACATATGAAAGAGAACAAGAACTGCAAATCCATGCATCAACAGAATACAAGAGATGAAAGAGAGAAAGAGGCATGGAAGATATAATAGAAGAAACTTATACATTGGTCAAAGAAATTCCACCATATAAATAAACTGAAAGAAAAAAATCACATGATCATTTCATTAGATGTTGAAAAATCCTTTGACAAAATTGAACACTGCTTCAGGTTAAAAGCCTTGGAAAGATCAGGGATACAATGTGTAAACCTAATATTATAGGAACAATTTACAGAAAGACTACAGCATAAGTCTCCAAATTTTTAACTCAGAATTATTCCTGATAAAGAAAATGCAGGGACAAAAAATGGAGAAGTGACTGAAGAAAAAGTCATCTAGAGACCAGCCAACATTGGGATTCATCTCATCTGCAGACCCCTAACCCTGACACTATTGCTGATGCCAAAATCTGCTAGCAGACAGGCTGGCATGACTGTGCTCTGAGAGACTCTGCCTGCATCTGACTAAAGCAGATGCAGATACTCAAAGACAGTGTCTATCATTGGACTGAGACTGGGGACACCAATGAAAAAGTTAGGGAAAAGACTGAAGGAGGTGAGGGGATTGCAACCCCATAGAAAGAACAATACTATCAACTAACTGAACCCCTCAGATTTCCCAGGTACTAAGCCACCAACCAAAGAACATACATGGGCTGGTCCATAGCTCTCACTACATATGCAGCAGAGGACTGCCTTATAAGGCCTCAGTGGGAAGAGATGCCCTTGATCTTCTTGAGATTTGATGACCCAGAGAATGGTGATGCTAGAGGGTTGAGGTGGGGTTGAGTCCATGGGAGAGTGCCCTTAGAGGAGTGGAATGGGGTGGGAAATTCATGGAAGGGGTACTGGGAAGGGGGACAACATTTGAAATGTAATTAATAAAATAATTAATAAAAATACAAACAAAACAAAAACAAAGAAACAAACAAAAACAAAATAAAATAAAAAACCCTCAAGGGACATCACATGCTGGGGAGGATTCAGAAAATGAGTACCACTTCCATTACTGCAGGGATTGCAAACTGATACAACCACTCTGGAAATCAGTCTGACTGTTTCTCTGAAAATTGGAAATATTTTGACCTAAAGACCGAGCTATATCACTCCTGAGCATATACTCAAATGATGTTTCACCATACCGCAAGGATACATGTCCTACTATGTTCATAGCAGCTTTATTTGTAATAGCCCAAAACTAGAAACAACACAAGTGTTTCTCAACCAAAGAATGGATAAAGAAAATATAGGTCATTTCCACATGGAATACTACCCAGCTATTTAAAACAAGGACATCATAAAATTTGCAGGCAAATGGTTGGAATGAGAAAACATCATCCTGACAGAGATAACCCAGACCCACATGGACATGCATGAAATGTACTCACTGATAAGTGAATATTAGCCATAAAGTACAGGATATCCACAATAAACTCCACATACCTAAAGAAGCTAAACAGGAAAGAAGACCCAAATAAGGATGCTTGAATCTCACTAGAAGTGGAAATAAAATAGTAATAGGAGGCAGAGGAAGGAAAGAAACTGGGCGGGAGAGGGCGTGGGGAGGTTAATGAGGGAGTCGGGATCAATTCTGGGAAGAGACAGGAGAAAGGACCAGAGAGCCAGATGTCTAGGAGAATGAATGGGAAGCTGTAGCTGATGGGGGTGAGGGTGGGCATGGGGTGGGGAAAATCTCTAGGAAGTGCTAGAAATATGAGATGAGGAAGACTCTCAGGAATCAATGTAGGAGACCTTATCTGAGATTCATACTAGCAGGGATATGGAACCTGAAGAGAGCACTTCCTGTAGTCAGGCAGGACTCCCAGTAGCAGGAGAAGAACACTAACCCAACTACAAAACTTTGAAACAAAATTTATCCAATCTAAAAGAGATGCAGGGACAAAGATGGAGCAGAGACTGAAGAAATAGCCAACCAATAACTGGCCCAACTTGAGACCTATCCCATGGGCAAGCCCCAATCCCTGACAATTTGCTATTACATTCTACTATGCTTGGAGACAGGAGCCTAGTATAACTGTCTTCTGCAAGGCCCCACCCAGCAGCTGACTGAAACAGATGCAGATATCCACAGCCAAACATTGGATGGAGGTCATTGATTCTTATGGGAGAGTTGGGGGTACGTTTGAGGGCTCTGATTCAGATAGGAAATTTACAGGAAAGTAGAAACAAATAAAGAAAAACAACCCATCTGAAAAATGTACTTGGGACAGGACATGAACATAGAATTCTCAAGAGAAGAAAAAAAAAAACAACAATGGAAAACATATGTAATAAAATGTCTACCTTTTTAAAGACTCTGTTGTAGTTGCTGATGTCTACTATGTTTAATGGAGTTAATGGTTTCAGTTTGGCATCATTTTAAATTTACGAATTTTGTTAGTGTCTCTACTGACTGGCTCTAGAAAAAGCCATGTAACTTATTTTGCAGATAAGATAGTAGAAACTGTTAATAGGTGGTAATATTCAACATTTTCTCTTCTCATTTGTTCTTGTATCATGTCTATTGAGAAATGGAACTTCATAAAACTGCAAAGCTTCTGTAAGGCAAAGGACACTGTCATTAAAACAAAATGGCAACCAATAGAATGGGAAAAGATCTTTTCCAATCCTACAATCTGATAGAGAGCTAATATCCAAAGTATACAAAAAAACTCAAGAATTTAGACTCCAGAGAGCCAAATAACCTTATTAAAAAATGGGACACAGAGCTAAACAAAGTATTCTCTGCTGAGGAATATCAAATGGCTGAGAAGTACCTAAAGAAATGTTCAACATCCTTAGTCATCAGGGAAATGCAAATCATTTGAGATTCCACCTCACACAAGTCAGAATGACTAAGATAAAAAACTCAGGTGACAGCAGATTCTGGTGAGGATGTGGAGAAAGAGGAACACTCCTCCATTGTTGATGGGATTGCAAACTGGTACAACCACTCTGGAAATCAGTCTGAAGGTTCCTCAGAAAATTGGACATTGAACTACCTGAGGACCCAGTTATACCACTCCTGGGCATATACCTGAAAGATGTTCCAACGGACAACAAAGAAATATGCTCCACTATGTTCGTAGTGCCTTATTTTTAATAGCCAGAAGCTATAAAGAACCCAGATGCCCTCTACCATAGAAATGGATTCAGAAAATGTGATACATCTACACAATGGAGTACTACTCATTTATCAACATTGACTTCATGAAATTCATAGGCAATGGATGGAACTAGAGAATATCCTGAGTCAGGTACCCCAGTCACAAAAGAACACACATGGTATGCACTCACTGATAAGTGGATATTAGCCCCAAAGCTCGAAATACACAAGATTCAATACACAGACCAGTGAAGCTCAAGAAGAAGGATGACCAAAATGTAGATGCTTCATCCTTCTTAAAAATACCCTTGGGAGGGGATATGGAGGCAAAATTTAGAGCAGAAACTGAAGGGACAGCCATTCAGAGCCTGCCCCACATGTGTATGTGTATATGTATATGTGTATGTGTATGTGTATATGAATATGTGTATGTGTATGTGTATCTACACACACACACACACACACACACACACACACACACACACACATATTATAACCACCAAAACTAGATAAGACTGAAAAAGCTAAGTGCGTGCTGATGGAAATCAGATATAGATCTCTCCTGAGAGACACATCCAAAGCATGTCAAATACAGAGGCTAACACTAGCAGCAAACTGCGAAACTGAGAACTGGACCCCTGTTGGGGGAATTAGAGTAAGGATTGAAATAGCTGAAGGGGCTTGCAACCCAATAAGAACAACAATGCCAACCAATGAGAGCTAAATCATTACCCAAAGACTATACATGGACTGACTGAGGGCTCTAACTGCATATGTAGCAGAGGATAGACATGTTGGACACCAGTGGAAGGGAAGCCCTTGGTCTTGCCAAGGTTGAACCCCCAGTGCAAGAGAATGTCAAGGGGTGTTGGTAAGGGGGGTATATGGGAGGGACACCATTCAGAGGGAGGAGATAGGGGACTAGGGGACTTATGGACAGGACACCATGAAAGAGAATAATATTTGAAATGCAAATAAAGAAATATATCCATTTAAAAAATAAATAAAATAATAATAAAAAAATCAGGTCATATACAATGCCCTGTGATTCTGCTATCTCAACCATGACTGCTGTATACAGGCCAACAGACATGCAAAATAGGCAAATCAAAATACTGAGTCAGCTTGCAGAGACACTGTCAAAGACCCATGAATTAGTCTAGCTGAAACCAAAAGGATGTGGTCAACAGACGTGTTTCTGAGCTCTCATTAACCAATGAAGGCCAAAGGAGACTGCTGGAGGATTTGCTTGAGCAGAATATAATTGCTATTCTCCCACTCAGTTCATGATTCTCTTTGCCCTACACAGTCAGCGTCTGAGAGATGCTTCAGAAAATGAGCAGCAGCATATGGCAGGAGGCAGTTGTTATGTTGGTTACTTTAGAGAAAAATGGCAGCTCTAACCTGCAGCACAGCATAGAAGAACTAGAATTATAATAAAAAATATATGCTTAAAGTTAGGTAGCTGATATAAAGCCTTGTTCTTAGTGAGTCTAAATATGTAACACAAAACTACTGTCTATTTATGTCTTCACCTTGTGTATACCACAAATTCTTCTGCCTTCGACCACTCCAACTGTCATCTCCTACTCTTTAAACTTCATTGTTTTCTTTGGGAAATGTTAACACATCCTCCCTTTAACCTTCACCCAGGACCCCTTAGATGATGTCTTACACTTCAGTAGGTCAAGGCATTCACTTCCCCGTGTTAAGATTCTGCTTAAAGGACAGTTTTACATTTTATCTTCATTTTCTGTTATCTAAATTTACCTACATTTTAAAATCAGGCAAACAAAAGTACTATGTACTTTTACTACTCATTTTGTTTACCTTCAGCCACAGTACTTAACAGACAAAATACTTAATGAATCTGCGGATGAAAAAGTAAGTTTAATTTAAAGCTATCACAAAATCTATTAAAGTGAATTTAAATATTGAACATTGTTATTATGCACTCAATTGAATACAGTGATTTTAAAACATAGTCAACTTTCTTCATTTCCCTTGTCTCCTGAAGGACTGGTGTAGCAGCTTGATTCAGAAGGAAACGCTCACTGAAGGTCTCATTTTGACTGATGGCATGGACCAGATGCTGAATGCTTCCATCGCAGGAAAATACTTGCAAACCAGGATTCTAGTACCTCTGTGCTAGGATCTAGTTCCTTTCCTGTACACAACTGGTAGTTCAGCTGCTGCCTCTCAGTCACCACCTCAACTCTCATTGCTCAAATAATGTGTGATGGTTTCATTCCCAAACCCACAGAAAACAATGTGACTTTCGAGTGCCAGAAAGTTTCTGCAGAAATTTAATGGCTGCTTGGTTTTGAAGTCTGAAAGTCATGTGAAGACCACAAAGACTTGATACACAAAAAAGTGAGCAACAAGGAGAGAATGTAACCCTCTTAGTGTTCAGAATACATACAGAGTGCTGACTGCCATGCTGATCTTACAGGAAGAGGTAAATAAGCTAATGTATTTGTGTGTCTGTTATTATAAATACTGAATTTATTTAAAATATTTTAAACTATGAATACTGAGTATAGCTAAAATTTTAAGATAATCAAATTAAAGTATTTAAAATATCTAGACAAGCTGGGTAAAAGTTTACAGAGGACAGGCATTTGTGACCTTTTTAAATACAGACTATTATATAAATTGAAATATTAGTGTTCTGTAGTACTTATATTTTAAATTAATAAACCTACTCCAAATTCAATTAATTGATGATAATGTAATAGCAATATACATGTATTATCTTGGTTGGAGTTTTTATCTATTCCTTTTCTAAAACCAAAACCAAAAACAACTTGGGGAGGGAAGGGTTTATTTCACTTATATTCCTACCTCAGAGTCCTTCAATAACAGAAGTCAGGGCAGGACCTCAATGCAGGAACTGATGCAGAGACCATGAAGAGGTTTTGGTTACTGTATTGATCCTAATTGTTTTCGTACCCTGACTTTTATAGCATTCAGACCACCAACCTTCAGGTGGCATTACCTACTGCGAGCTGGTTCCTTCCTCATCAATTACCAACAAAGAAAATTCACCACAGCCTGGCCCACCAGCCAACGGGGTAGTTGGATTTTATTAATTAATATTTCCTCTTCCAAAATTTCTAAGTTATCAAGTTGACATAGTGCCTTAAACACACATATTGCATTTAAAACTCTACATAGTTATTTGAGTTTTTGGTGTAACTATTTATTGGTTTGTTTTTCATCAATTAAGAAATGTCTGTTCAATTCTCTAGACTATTTATTGTTTGGGAGCTATGGTTCTGTTACTTCAAATTTTCATTTCGTTTTATATTCTAGATATTAATCTCTATTAATCCCATGTACTTCTCTTTGCTTTTCTCACCCAGGATATTTTATACTTCTACTATTTACATTTTATTATTGCATCTATTTCTGTGAAGAAAATCATCTTGAGTTTTATGAGAGTGGGTTGATCTGTCTATAATTTTTGTTAACACAGTCATTTTTACAATATTAACTATGCCAAACCATTAACACGAGAAGTCTGTCCATCTTCTATGTTCATAGTCCCTTCTTTCCTGGACGTTTTAACATTTTCGTTGCACAGACTACATTTCTTGCTTGGGTTTATTATTAGATAATTTATTTAATTTTTGAGAATTCACACTATTTATCTTGTTTTGATTATTTTTATATAAAATGGTCAGGTGCGAAAACATAAACATACCAGTAATATTGGAAAGACTGAGCCACTGCTGTGAATTTATTTAAACATTTTACCTTTAAAGCTATTATAGATATTGTTTCTCATTATTTTTCAGCAAGATCACTATTGTTATATATTGTTTCATAATAAATTTCTGGGACTATCATGTCTGGTAAATTATTTAGAGCATTTGAAGGTCAGAATCATGTTATTTGTAATTAGAGTCTAACGTTTTAAGTCCTATTTTTATCTCTGTTAATTTAACTTGTTTTTTTCCTTGCTGAGACTCAAAGAAACTAAAAGTGGTGTGATGGGCTGCTCTGACTTTCTGATGATTGTATATGACATGTTTTCAGTTCTTCAACATAACACACTCTTAGCTATAGCTATCGTGTCTATAGTATTTATGGTGTCGACTTATGTTATTCTATTTGTTCGATTGTTAAAGCTTCTTTAACATGAGGGCATTGAAAATGATCAAATGATTTTCATATGCCTATTGATTTAACTTTGTTATTTCTGACCACAAATATATTTCTGTGCTTATTTGTTTAATAATTCTCTTATGTGTTGATGTCAGATGTTTGCATTTCTGGGATGAAAATGTCCCCGGCATGGTATGTGAATTCTTAAAATGTTCTTTAGTTCAATTTCCTACCATTTTACTGAGTTTTTATGTCTATATTCATTGAAGGAACAATCTAGATTTATTTTATTGGTGGTTTCTTTATATTGTTTTGTGTCACTTTAATATTGTCTTCATTGAAAAAGACTGGTACTGTGCCCTTTTTTTCCACAAAGAAGATTTTAACAATTATAGATATTATCTCTTCCTTATTAAGAATCAGTAAATTATCTCAGTGGTCCTAAAATTTTGCTTTTGGTAGACATTTTCTTGCAACTTCAGTGTTTTCACTTGTTATAAATCTTTTAATCTATTCGTGTATTTTTTAAATTTAATGTTAGTGAGTTACACCTAGAATTTTATCCATTTCTTTTAGATTTCAAATTTTATGTAATTGGGATTTTTAGAATATTCTATAGTGATCCATGGATTTCATTAAAACCTCATATCATTTTTTTTATCTATACTTTTATTATCTTGAGACTTGCACTTTTCTTGGTTAATTAATTAATTTTATTAGCTAAATGTTTGTTCATATAGTTTACCTTTTCAAAGAACCAACTTCTAATCCGATTTATTCTTTGTATGTTTTAGGCTTCCATTTCATAATTTCTGGCCTGGTTTTAGTATTGCTTTCCACATACTTCCTTGTTCCTTATTTACTAAGAGTTTGAGATGCATCATTAAACAATTTGTTGGATTTTTTATGTAAATATTCAGAGCTACAACATTTCCCCAAAGTTTCCAAGTAATAGCTCATTTCCATTTACTTCTCCCTTGCTTTGTTAATGACACTCACTGTTAAAGTGTACATTGTTCAGTCAACAAATGCTGGTATACTTTTTGTAGTTCTTCAGTTACAGATCTCTAAAACTATTCCATTATAAATTAATAAGTTATAAGAAACTGTTTAGATTATTACTTTTATTTACTAAGCTTCCTTCATTGTCTAGAAGGTTGTGTGCTTCAGTGGAGTTTTTATGATTGGCTGAGAAAAATGGTTAATGAACCATTAAAAGATTACAATGATGAAGCTACAGGTAAAATATCAGAATATAGCTGATCTTTAAAGTTCTTAAATGAGATTTTGCATGTGCATTCTTTATACAGCTGCTTATTATTGATGAATTTTCCTTTATTAACATATTATATCTTTTTTCAATAACTTTGATTTAAAGTTTGTTTCCTTAAAAGCATATATGTCTCACCACTTTTCATCTTTCATTCGGTTGACAGAAGACAAGCACACAAGTACCATAAATTTCACTATGTAGTTCTCTATGTTAATGAAGTATGCTCTTCTTGAGAGAACGTACATTTGAATCTATGTTTTCATTCAATTACTACCTGTCTTTTTTGTGTGCATGTGAATTGAGGGCATTTGCATGTAAAATAATTGTAGTAGGAAATATTTTAAAAGGGAATTTCCATCCCACACTGTGCCAGGTAACAGCGGGCCACATGGCAACAGAGGGATGTTCTCATCTCAGCAGACTCTCTAGCCCAGAGCTCCCAAAATGTCTCTACCCAACTTGCTAAGTTCCCATGGCAGGTTGTTGCCACCACAGCCCAATAAAACAACCCCGCATCTCACAGTTAGCTGTCACAAACCCCTGTAATCCAGTAAAATCAAAACTGTAGAGGCACCTTCCGGTTTCTGCCTGTGGCCACAGTTGATCTGGGCCCACACCTCTCTGTACCCAAATCACATGGGGGAGAGAGCTGCACTCTCAGAAGTGCAGACAATCCATAGAACTCAGAGGAGACCTCTACTCTGCTCACAATCCTGGCTGAAGAAGAACCCTCCTAAAGCATTCTGGACACAAAAGACTAAGAGCAGTCAGGGAAGCCATTCTTCTGGTCTCTACCTGTACCCAGACCTGAAAGTCAGTGGCCAGGAGTGCTGACATACCTGGGAGCAGAAGTGAGACCAAGTCTTCTGCTCTGAAGGACCTGCTTGGAGCACTCAGGACACACAAACCCAGGAACAGTCTAGAACAGGACTTATCCAGTTTCTACCTATGCCTGGAACTGACCAGTTCCCACAGTTATCTGTACCCAGATCCTACTGGGAGAAAACAGGTCTAAAGGAGTGCTGACATACAGGTTAACAGGAGGGTCAAGCCAATGCCAGAGACAGTAAGACAAGCTAACATCAGAGACAACCTGATGGAAAGAGGCAAGCACAGGAACCAACGCAACAGAAATCTAGACTACTTGGCATCATCAGAGCCCAATTCTCCCACCAAAGCAAATACTGGATATTCAAATACACCAGAAAAGCAAGATTTGGATGGAAAAATCACATGTCATGATGATGATAGAAAACTTTAAGAAGGACACAAATAACTCCCTTAAAGAAATACAGGACAACACAGGTAAATAAGCACAAGCCTTTACAGAGGAAACACTAAATCTCTTCAAGAATTACAGGCAAACACAACCAAACAGGTGGAGGAATTGAACAAAAGTACCCAGGATCTAAAATTGGAAATGGAGACAGTAAAGAAATCACAAATGGAGACAACCCTGAAAATAGAAGAACTAGGAAATAGATCAGGAGTCATAGACACAAGTATCAGTAACAGAATACAAGAGATTGAAGAGAGAATCTCAGGGGAAGAAGATACCATAGAAAACATTGACACAATAGTCAAAGACAATACAAAATGCAAGAAGCTCTCAACCCAAAACATCCAGGAAATCCAGGACGCAAAGAAAAGATCAAACCTAAGGATAATAGGTATTGAAGAGAGCTAAGATTTCCAACTTAAAGGGCCAGTAATTATCTACAAGAAAATTACAGAAGAAAACTTCCCTAACCTAAAGAAAGAGATGCCAATAAACATACAAGAAGCTTACAAAACTCCACATAGATTGGACCAGAAAAGAAATTCCTCCAGTCCCATAATAGTTAAAACACCAAACACACAAAACAAAGAAAGAATATTAAAAGCAGTAAGGGAAAGGGGTCAAGTAGCATATGAAGGTAGACCTATCAAAATTACACTAGACTTCTCACAAGAGACTATGAAAACCAGAAGATCTGGACATATGTCATACAAACCCTAAAAGAACACAAATGCCGATAAACAGTTCTCTGCACCCAAATCCCGTGGGAGGGAGAGCTAAACCTCCAGAGAGGCAGACACGCCTGGGAAACCAGAAGAGACTGCACTCTGCACACATCTCTGACGCCTGAGGAAAACACCAAATGCCATCTGGAACCCTGGTGCACGGAAGCTCCCGGAAACGGCGGCGCAGATCTTCCTGGTTGCTGCTGCCACAGAGAACTCGTGGGCAGCACCCCGCGAGCTGACTTGAGCCTCGGGACCACAGGTAAGACTAACTTTTCTGCTGCAAGAGACCTGCCTGGTGAACTCGGGACACACAGAGGCAGAATTCCTCTAGGACCGGGCACTTCCTGTGTTTACCGGGAGTCCCAAACCCGCGGATCCCGGCCCGCAGCAGCTCTCTGCTCCCAAACCCCATGGGAGAGAGTCCTCACCACCTGGTCAGGTGGGCACTCCTGAGGCTGCAGAGTGGAAGAGACCACCAACACTGCACACCCCTGCCCACATCCCTGGCCCAAGAGGAAACTGTATACGGCCTCTGGGTTCCTGTGGGGGAGGGCCCAGGAGAGGAAGGACCCCTGCTCCTGAGACACCGCGGAACCTGAAGGAATAGACAGGATAAACAGTTCTCTGCACCAAATGCCGTGGGAGGGAGAGCTAAACCTTCAGAGAGGCAGACATGCCTGGGAAACCAGAAGAGACTGCACTCTGCACACATCTCTGACGCCTGAGGAAAACACCAAACGCCATCTGGAACCCTGGTGCACGGAAGCTCCTGGAAAGGGTGGCGCAGATCTTCCTGGTTGCTGCAGCCGCGGAGAGCTCATAAGCAACACCCCAGTTTGCTCGTGGGGTGTTGCCAAACTTGAGCCTCGGGACCACAGGTAAGACGAATTTTTCTGCTGCAAGTGGCCTGCCTGGTGAACTCAAGACACAGGCCCACAGGAACAGCTGAAGACCTGTAAAGAGGAAAAACTACACGCCCGAAAGCAGAACACGCTGTCCCCATAACTGACTGAAAGAAAACAGGAAAAACAGGTCTACAGCACTCCTGACACACACAGGCTTATAGGACAGTCTAGCCACTGTCAGAAATAGCAGAACAAAGTAACACTAGAGATAATCTGATGGCAGAGGCAAGCAGGAACCCAAGCAACAGAAACCAAGACTACATGGCATCATCGAGCCCACCTCCCACCAAAACAAACATGAATATCCAAACACACCAGAAAAAATCAAGATCTAGTTTCAAAATCATATTTGATCATGATGCTGGAGGACTTCAAGAAAGACGGAAGAACTCCTTAGAGAAACACAGGAAAACATTAATAAAACAGAAGCATAGGAGAGGAATCGAAAAAATGCCTGAAAGAATTCCAGGAAACATAAATAAAAATCAAGTAGAAGCCCATAGAGAGGAGTCACAAAAAATCCCCTGAAAGAATTCCAGGAAAACACAATCAAACAGTTGAAGGAATTAAAATGGAAATAGAAGCAATCAAGAAAGAACACATGGAAACAACCCTGATATAGAAAACCAAAAGAAGAGACAAGGAGCTGTAGATACAAGCTTCACCAACAGAATACAAGAGATAGAAGAGAGAATTCAGGAGCAGAAGATTCCACAGAAATCATTGACTCAACTGTCAAAGATAATGTAAAAGGAAAAAGCTACTGGTCCAAAAACATACAGGAAATCCAGGACTCAATGAGAAGATCAAACCTAAGGATAATAGGTATAGAAGAGAGTGAAGACTCCCCAGCTCAAAGGACCAGTAAATATCTTCAACAAAAAATCATAGAAGAAAACTTCCCTAACCTAAAAAAGAGATACCCATAGGCATACAAGAAGCCTACAGAACTCCAAATAGATTGGACCAGAAAAGAAACACCTCCCATCACATAATAGTCAAAACACCAAACACACAAAAATAAAGAAAGAATATTAAAAGCAGTAAGGAAAAGGTCAAGTAAGATATAAAGGCAGACCTATCAGAATCACACCAGACTTTTCCCAGAAACTATGAAGGCCAGAAGATCCTGGACTGATGTCATACAGACCCTAAGAGAACACAAATGCCAGCCCAGGTTACTGTATCCTGCAAAACTCTCAATTAACATAGATGGAGAAACCAAGATATTCCATGACAAAAAACCAAATTTACACAATATCTTCTACAAATCCAGCACTACAAAGGATAATAAATGGTAAAGCCCAACATATGAGGAGGCAAGCTAAACCCTAGAAGAAGTAAGAAACTAATCATCTTGGCAACAAAACAAAGAGAAGAAAAGCACAAAAACATAACCTCACATCCAAATATGAATATAACAGGAAGCAATAATCACTATTCCGTAATATCTCTTAACATCAATGGCCTCAACTCCCCAATAAAAAGACATAGATTAACAAACTGGATATGCAACGAGGACCCTGCATTCTGCTGCCTACAGGAAACACACCAGAGACAAAGACAGACATTAATTCAGAGTGAAAGGCTGGAAAACAACTTTCCAAGCAAATGGTCAGAAGAAGCAAGCTGGAGAGCTATTCTAATACCAAATAAAAAATCAATTTTCAACTAAAACATCAAAAAAGATATGAAGGACACTTCATATTCATCAAAGGAAAAATCCACCAAGATGAACTCTCAATCCTAAATATCTATGCCCCAAATACAAGGGCACCCCATACGAAAAGAAAACATTACTAAAGCTCAAAACACACATTGCACCTCACACAATAATAGTAGGAGATTTCAACACCCCACTCTCATCAATGGACAGATCATGGAAACTGAAATTAAACAGAGACTTAGACAGACTAAGAGAAGTCATGAGCCAAATGGACTTAACAGATATTTATAGAACGTTCTACCCTAAAGCAAAAGGATATACCTTCTTCTCAGCTCCTCATGGTACTTTCTCCAAAATTGACCATATAATTGGTCAAAAAACAGGCCTCAACAGGTACAGAAAGATAGAAATAATCCCATGCGTGCTATCAGACCACCACGGCCTAAAACTGGTCTTCAATAACAATAAGGGAAGAATGCCCACATATACGTGGAAATTGAACAATGCTCTACTCAATGATAACCTTGTCAAGGAAGAAATAAAGAAAGAAATTAAAGACTTTTTAGAATTTAATGAAAATGAAGGTACAACATACCCAAACTTACGGGACACAATGAAA
>NC_046156.1:222512479-222521801 GCF_011064425.1 Rattus rattus
AAAAAAAATTCCAAAATGCTTCTGCTTCTGGTATGAGCTCACAGTGCATTACTTCTTTGGCATGCTATTCATGAGTTTCCCTGGGACTCTCCTTAGCAGGATTCCCTATTTGATTCATCACTAGATGTGAATGGAGACCTGTGTCAAGTCTGAAAATTCCATTACTACCAAAGCCTAATGCTTTGTATGACTTCATGAACAGGTTCTGTTTTCTTCTTTCTCTAGCTCCATCATATCTTTTTCTGTGTTAGTTCTTGGTCTTTTGATATACTCATTTAGTCATATAGCCACAGTGAACTAGTTATATATTGATGGTTCATGCCTCAGGACTTTCTACATAGTTTTCAAAAGAAGCCTCTCTTTCCTTATTCTAAAACCAGATGATGCACTTATATACTTTTATCTACTGAAAATGTTGTATGACTGGAATCAAATAGTCCATGTAATCCTAAATGATACTTCATATACTAAGCATAATAGAAGTTTCTATAATATTGTTGAAAATAATTTACTATGTGTGTATGATTTGGGATGATGCTCTATTCATGTGCTAATTTCTTTTGAAAGCTATTTGTTACCTTTGAAAAACTCGCCGTCTATCATGTATCTTAATGTGTCTAACAGTCACTTAATGTATTTATCTTGATTCTGTTCCTCATAGTGGATTGAATGTGGTCTCTAAGGTCTAGTGTACTTCATATCTTGACAATTTTAAGTCCAAAGATGGTCAAGAACATGTGGTTTCAAGACACATCCTTGTTACAGCTCTGGTTTGTTTGCTTGGGAGAAAATGTTTTAGTGGGTTAAGTAGAAGGAAGATAACTCTCCCCTTTGTTTCTAAAAATATATATATATATATATATATATATATATATATATATATCTATCTTTCCCAAATAAAAATAATTAAAATTTTTGGATATTGTGTCAGAATGTTTTATCCATTATTGTAAGAACATATAATAAAGTAACCAGGTTCACGTGGTATCTCTTCTGCAAAAAGCAATAAATCAACTTGGTAAAAGAAACTCGTAGGGAATAGTTAAAGTTATACAATGTTTCCAGGTGAATGTGACTCTATCCTTGAACCTATATTAAAATATTATGGGGTGTTAAAGTGCAAAGGTTTTTCTTTTATATGTTATGGAAATACTATATGATTCAATTAATATACTGAAGCTGTAATGATTTTTGAGAATTTAGTGTTTTTGTCCTGAAGCTACTTAATGGAGACAAACAGATTCTCTGCTGCAAGATATCACCATCTGAATTGTGTGATAGCTTTAGGTCTCAGGTATCTGCCTAAAGCTACCTTAATCATGGCAGGCTAAAGAGCAAGTGACCTTTACAGGGATGAAAGTCACACTATCCACATCAAATGACTTGTGTTTTATCTGCTAGGACAGATGTTACAATGTGCTGGCATTTGCAGAAATGCACAAATAATTTCAACTAGGGTTGTTAATTTGCAGGGAAAGTTCTATTACCTAGTGCCTTGGTGTGATAAATCTTATCAACACTCTTGTTCTCACAGGCTTTTGTCAACATTTACTGAGATACATGTAGGAATTTTTTCTTCTATGAAAAGGTCACCTCATGATGACTAATAGTATATCCACACAGTGACGATGATTTGTGGTGGCTGCATTTTACCAAACCAACTGCCACTTTCAGCAAAATAGTCAAGTAAGTTTAGAGCTAGTGACAATTGAGGAAAAGGAAAGGATGGCTTTGCTTTATATATCCTGTCATGTGGAGAAAACTAAGGAAGGTATTTCATCTCTCTAGTGTCTTTCAAATCCAGTCACCATAATCTTTTTTCATTTTGAGGTATTTTTGTCTTCCTTTTCTCCTACTGTCAATCACAAGAATGAAAGGCACATGTTTCTGAAGCTGTATCTGACACTGTGTTCCTATCCAAGAATAGCACTGGAGAATTTTCTGAGATCAATATGAAAAATACGAAATTAGCTAACACTTGAGTTATAAAGTACAAGCACAATTCCCCTCATGAAATCATTTTATTATAGAAAGTTTTAAATATACAGTACAAGAAAGACATCCCACATCTCTCAATTATCTACTCTGAAGAGCTCTCATCAGTCTCTCACTCCTACTTAGTTTGTGTCTTTTGCTAATGGAAGTTTTTTTTAGATAGTGGACTTTTAAGTAAATGTTAAAACATCATGCTACTTCTTTCAAATGTAATACATTTCTTTAGCATGAATTTTAAAGTATTTAATGATGGTACAATGATCATACCTAACAAATTACTAAAAATTTTATATGAACTAACATCTAGTATATAGTTATATGTTCTAATTCTCACAAAAATATCTCTTTATAGTTGATAGGAAATTTAAAACAAATTATACATGTCACATTTGATTGATATCTGCCTTAATCTTCTTCTAATTTGTAATGTGTTCTATCTTCCTTTCTCTCTGTCTCTCTTTGTGTCTCTCTGTCTCTCTCTGTCTCTGTCTCTCTCTGCCTCTCTCTGCGTCTGTCTCTCTCTCTCTCTCTGACTGTCTTTAAATACCACCTCAACATACTGTTGGCTATTTGTCATGCGTATCTTTATAAATCTGGCTGACTGATATTTCTGTGAGTTCATTAACATACTTATTTAGATTTATTTGCTATGCATAGTGTCTGGATCTAAAAGCCTGATTCGATTCAGGAATGGATGCTTCTTTTCAGTTTGTTTTATTTGGCATGTCATTCTCTGCCACAAGAAGATACATATACTGTCTGATTTTCTCACATTGTATAATATTAAGACTGGTAAGAAAACTCAATTTAATCCATCTATTATAATGATGCTATCATTATAAAACTTACCAGTTTTAGCAGTCATCCTTGAGTGTTGTCCACATTTTACTAGGGTTTGAAAAATGATACATTTTCTAAATCTATTATCCCTTCTGTACATCTTAGTTAAATTTCTGCTACACATATTTCTCAAGTGCGATTATTTCATTTTACTTTCCATAAAATATTCAACTGTAATTCAAAAGAACGGTGATAATTTTATAATACAAAGCAAGCATATTTTCAATATTTCAGTTTGGAAAACAATTATCATAACGATTCAATTCAATTATAAAGAACATATGACAGTCTTGTAAAATGTAATCCCCACTCTTCTTCAAGATGTAAAATATAAATTTATGATATTAGCAGTATGGAAATATAGTACTAAATGTAATATTAGACACAGTGTTTTATTTGTTAACATTTTGACAAATATTCATTAGCATAAATTCCCAGTAAGTTATAAATACATGAGGACAGAATTTTTTTTTCTTTCTTTTTTCTTTTTTTCGGAGCTCGGGACCGAACTCAGGGCCTTGCACTTGCTAGGCAAGCGCTCTACCACTGAGCTAAATCCTCAACCCCGAGGACAAAATTTTTTAACCTATTTGACTTACAACCTAGAATTATGTTTGGTGTACTGTTTTAAATTTTGAATTTTGAGTGAGAATAATTTGAAGAAGTGCTTTAGGTAAAAGCAAACATATGAAGAGAAAAGAGAATGGTAGATCCAGTCTGGCATTGGTTACCACTCATTGTTATTTTGTGAATTATATTATTTTTAGGATAAAGATAAATATATTTGAAAGTTTAAATCAGAGTCTTAAAGGTCTTGCAATACCGTATTTTTTAATAAGAAAACATGCCCTGGATTATGTATGTTTGTCTTTTCCTCTTCTGGGACTATTATGTAATGTGACAGGTAATATTCACCATTTCTCCTTTAGTAACTTCATTTAAGTACAATGTCAGCACTTACATACAAACATCCCCACCCCCTCTCACACATACTCATGCACACATACACACCAGCATCACTAGCCACCACCATTTTGACTTTTACCCCATATTTTAGGTCTACCTTATTTGTATCTGAAGTGAAGTCCTGAATAGAATTTTAAAGTAGGTAAACAGATCCCATAAAATTTATTCTGGTAATAATATAATTTTCTAATCTATCAAGCTTAAAATCATATCGTCACTCGATGTCCTCTATCCATTTCCAATCACCTACAATTAATCACTACATTCCACTGGCTTGACTTCCTTAATCTCTTGGAATGGTCTCTTCCGTTACATCACAGTGGTTCCTTCTCACATACTTTTCTGATGACTGATCATAATAACCTTTTTACCGCTCTTTAGCTTTTTCTACTCCAGTCAATTCTCCCTATTAATGCCAGATCAATCTTCCTAATGCACACCTGTAAGTGTATAAGCTTCCTGTTCATGAGCTCAAAAGTTATTACTGGATGCTGCTGAACAGCTCTTCTCGGCATTTGTTACTGATCTTTTATAACATATGACCTTGCAGCTCTCCTAAGTGAGTTATTTTCCACTTTACAAATATACTCCAGGATTTTCTGTCGCTGTTTCGCTTGTTGGGCCTCTCTCCAATTGCAATGTCCGCTTTCCACAACTCTTTTCACAGCATCCATGTCCACAAAAACAAAATCACTCTTCACATGCAAATGCTACATTCTTCTGGGAAACTTCTTCTTTTCTTTCATGTTGAATTCTTTCTATTTTCTGAATTCCTACAGCATTCTTGATATTTCCCATAAAATAATTATTACATGTGAGCATATATTGTAACATTGTTTTTCAGGAGTGATATTTTAATCACAGATGGATGTATGTGTGGTCAGAAATGTTCACACATCCAGTGAAAGCCTGAAAGGATATAGTCCTGAGTCCTATACATAGCGATTTTCTTCCTACTTGCATTTATACATACTATTAGTTTGTATTTCTAGTTCATGTTATCATGCCCCTTTAATATCACAATTCTTGTGATTTAGAGTCATTATTAAACAAAAGAAGTACTACTTGAACACAAGCCTTGGAGTTCCTTCTCACTTATTATATGAGAACGAGGCATGTGATAAAGCATGCGTACTTGGGACAAAGGGAAGAGTCATCTTCCTTCTGAACAGGTGGAATGGGACAGTGCATCTTTCACCATACAAACCATAAAATGGTTTGTTTTATTTTTTCTTTTCTTTTTCTTTCTTCCTTTGTGTGTGTGTGTGTGTGTGTGTGTGTGTGTGTGTGTGTGTGTGTGTGTGATTGAGATGATGGGATCTGATCTTACATATGATTGGAGACTACAGGGCTTTTTGTTTGTTTAGTTTAGTTTTTTTGTGTGTTGTTTTGTTTTACTTATTTATTTATTTACTTATTCAATTACATCCAGATTGATTCCTTTCATCCCACACTCCCCTTCTCTGCGAGGATATTCCCCTCAAACATGGCACATCAAATATTTGCAGGACTAGGTGAACACTTTCCTACTGAGGCCAGACAGGGCAGCCCAGTAAGGGAAATGTATTTCACAGACAGGCAACAACTTTAGGGATAGCCTCTATTCCAGCTGTTGGGAGACTGACATGAAAACCAAGTGTGGCAGGTGTGTGTGTGTGTGGCAGGTATGCCTCCCCCTCGTGTGTGTGTGTGTGTGTGTGTGTGTGTGTGTGTGTGTGTGTGTGTGTGTGTGTGTATGCTCGTGCATGTAGGTCCAGCTGTTGTATTCTCTTTGTTGGTTGTTAAGTCTGTGAGAGCCCACAAGGGTCCAGGTTAGTTGACTTATTGGTTTTTCTGAGGAGTTCCTCTTTGGAGCCTTCAATCCTTCCTCCTTCTCTTCCATAAGAGTCCCTGAGCTCCACTCAATATTTGGCTGTGGGACTCTGCATCTATTTCAGTCAGCTGCTGGGTGGAGCCTCTCAGGACAGACTGCAATTTTCATTACTTATCTCCTATAAGAAAGATTCTAGATTCTAAGATTTTTTTTATATGTCTTCTATCCCTTACACATATAATATGGCACAATACTTCATGCCAATATCTTTAACAAGTGGTCACAATTCTGAAAAAAAACTATTATTTTATGTTGAATGAAATAGCTATGTTCATGTGGACACTGTACTTAAGTGGGCGTCTTTAACACTCAGTATCTGAGTGTTATGAGGCACTCATCTCTATAGGGCAGTTAAATAAAAATATATGACAATGTTGAACACAAGGTCGTCATAAAGGAGAGGAACTATATAATTACAGTTATGCTTTTGTTAGTGCATACTTACTAAATAATGATTATATATATACACACACACAAACATCCTCATATTTATACATATATGTGTATATATGTATATATATACATACATACACACACACACACACACACACACACACACACACACACAAAATATTTCCGGACAATGTAATCTCACAAGGGACTCTTTTGGTACAAGTATGGTCAAGGCTCTGCCACTGGTATTCTGATATTTCTCTTCTATTACTTTGTCTTCTATCCACCTAATGACTCTTGCTCAGAAATACCAGCAGAGAACTCTGCTAGATATTTTCTGAACAGATTTGTGTTCTGCCTGTTCTGTTCCCCGAAACAAATATTTCAGACAGTTTAGATTTTCAAAAGCAAGAGTTCATTATTGTTCCTGGATATTAGTTGTGGAGATTTCACTGCATAATCCCCTGGAGTTCAAGTTATACTTGTTCTACCATTCCCACTCCACTATTGAGTTTATATAATTAAGAACCCAGAAAATGGAAGTCTTACAGTTGTGCAATAAGATATGAAAATATTTTATAAAGTATCTTAGTTATTTGCATTAGCTATCAGAGTCATCATCCTTTTGATGGGCTTGAAATTGACCACCCCATTGAGATCTATGATAAGAAGATTGAGCTCTTTCTCATCCACTGGATATTTTTGGAAAAGAGAGCTAAGTAAACGTATCAAATGTTGATGATGAAGCAGGATGTAACACAAAACAGTAACAGCTCTGCTCTGTCCAGAAGAGCCTTTTCCTTACTGCTGTCACCTCAGTGAGTCTTGGTAAAACATGGAATGTCTGTGAGCCCCCAGTTCTTATATTATACAAAGAAACTGAAGATACTCTGTAACCTGACAAAATGACCACTTACTCCATGGTATGGTTAAGGGGAGGGTTTATTGTAAATGTGAGAAAGCAGCCTGAGGAGTCTACAAAGTCCATAACAGACTGAACATGGCCAGCAGACTGGACAAAGCTAGTGATACTGTTTGAGAAGGAAGAATAGCAGGGGAGAGGGAATAGAGAAAGCATAGCTAGAGAAGCAGTAATACACACACACACACACACACACAGAGAGAGAGAGAGAGAGAGAGAGAGAGAGAGAGAGAGAGAGAATAAAAAAGAGCTAAGGGGAATGAGTAGCTAGGGAGGGAAGGAAGCCCATGAGATGGTCTAGTGGGAAGAGGTAAGAGGGAAGATCATGCTAGCCCAGACTTTCCACTGTTTAATACTGACATTTGATAGGAACCAATTTCACAAATTCCTTAGGAATGCTGGCTTTTGTCTAACTGACAGAAATCCTATTATCCATGCTGGGACAATTTCTGGACATTTAGATTGTATTTTGTTGTTTGTGGCATTAGAGTATTTATTTATTTATTTATTTATTTATTTATTTATTTTTATCCTACCATAGAGATCACATAGTGGGATAGTGGGATGTTTTTTTCCTCTTCTACTTTTATTTGCTTCCAACCTGTATGGTAAAATTTTGTTGTTGCTGCTGTTGTTCCACTATACTCCCTCAAAGTAGGGGGATGCGGTTCAACAGTACAAAGCTTGGTTTACAAGCCTGAGGCTAGGATTCGTCCTCCAGAATCATGCTTCCACCAAGATGTGCTGGTGTAAACTAAAACAAACAAGTCAACCAATCATAAACCAGAAGTTCTAAAATTGTGAGCCAAAATAAGATATCTCTGTTTCTTGGTTAATTACCTTGTGTGTTTGTCATGGCAATGCAAATCTCTTGTGGTCCAGGTAGTCATGTGGCCAGGTAACAGATCTGAAGGCAGCTGATGAAGCCTGGAATGAATGGCCTCCGGGAAGAAGAAACTCAGACAAGTTTGTCAGAGTCTCTTTGCTTAAGCTCAGCTTGCAATGCTATTTCTAGCATCTAGGAAAACAATATATAAGCAGCAGTGACAAAAATGATAATTATTCATCCCTAAAGTGAAACCAAAGTCATGTGTCTCTCTGTACCATTATGTTCCTTTCCAAGTCCCTGGGATGCACAAGAGTGAACTGGATGTGGCAAAAATCTAACAGAGCTCACTATAAGAGCTTTGCTTTTGGCAATTTGTTTAATTTCATTCAGTTACATTTGTGAATATAACCTAGTGAAGATGTGATGATTAAAAACATACATGTGGCCCGTGGGAGAGAGACCTCACCGCCTGGTCAGGTGGGCACTCCTGAGGCTGCAGAGCGGAAGAGACCACCAACACTGCCCACCCCCGCCCACATCCCTGGCCCAAGAGAAAACTGTATAAGGCCCCTGGGCTCCCATGGGGGAGGGCCCAGGAGCGGCAGGACCCCTGCCTGAGACACCACCGGAACCTGAAGGAAACAGACCAGATAAACAGTTCTCTGCACCCAAATCCCGTGGGAGGGAGAGCTAAACCTTCAGAGAGGCAGACAAGCCTGGGAAACCAGAAGACACTGCTCTCTGCACACACATCTCGGACGCCAGAGGAAAACAACAAAGGCCATCTGGAACCCTGGTGCACTGAAGCTCCCACAAGGGGCAGCTGAGATCTTCCAGGTTCATGCCGCCGCACAGAGCCCGTGGGCAGCACCCCGAGAGCAAACTTGAGCCTCGGGACCACAGGTAAGACCAACTTTTCTGCTGCAAGTGACCTGCCTGGTGAACTCAAGACACAGGCCCACAGGAACAGCTGAAGACCTGTAGAGAAAGAAAAACTACCGCCTAAAAGCAGAACACTCTGTCCCCCACCTTTAACTGGCTGAAAACAGAAAAAAACAGGTCTACAGCACTCCTGACACACAGGCTTATAGGACAGTCTAGCCACTGTCAATTAGTAGAACAAAGTAACACTAGAGATAATCTGATGGCGAGAGGAAGAAGCGCAGGAACACAGCAACAGAAACCAAGACTACATGGCATCATTGGAGCCCAATTCTCCCACCAAAACAAACATGGAATATCCAAACACACCAGAAAAGCAAGATATAGTTTCAAAATCGTATTTGATCATGATGCTGGAGGACTTCAAGAAAGACGTGAAGAACTCCCTTAGAGAACAAGTAGAAGCCTACAGAGAGGAATCGCAAAAATCCCTGAAAGAATTTCCAGGAAAACACAAACAAACAGTTGAAGGAATTAAAAATGGAAACAGGAAGCACAAAGAGAAAGAACACAGGAACAACTCCTGATATAGAAAACCAAAAGAAGAGACAAGGAACTGTAG
>NC_046156.1:222521901-222669206 GCF_011064425.1 Rattus rattus
TACGAGGCGCGTAGTTTGCATTATCGTTTTATCGTTTCAATTCACCGACCTCCTTGTGTTTTGTTGATGATCATGTCAAATATTAGTGGGAAATAAGCTTACTAATAGCAGATTGGTTGCGCAACAATGCGGTCCTCAAGCGACATTCTGGAGGGAAATACAAATCAGACATGTATGTATATTTCAATGCCTCAACCTCCATACAGAAAGATTTATGTAATATTCTTAACTGCTAGATGAAGAAAGGCGCATGAGCGACAAAATGAATAAAGAACAATCTGTTGATGATCCTCCGTGGGATCTGATTCGTATAAAAAAATATGCTTAATAAAACCATTTCTATGGGAGATACCTAATCAATTATAATTGCATGTATAGAACATAGGTGTCTCTGGGGCATTCAAACCAATTGAAAGAAGCGTTAGTGAAACACGATAATACATGAAGGATTATTCCCTGGTATTGACTGATCACCATAACTGCTAATGTTCAAACTATTTAGTCTGTGACAGAGCCAACACGCCATCTGTCTTTCTGTCAGGAAAATATGGTAAAACACAGCTCAGTACTGCCCAATACCCTCAATGAATTAAATGGAATTTACAATATCTCGTCCTGTTCGAGGAAGAAACCGCGGGATGTTCTTGTTCTTCTCATTTTGGTGATGTATATCTCTTTTCTGACGTTAGGTCTCCGACGGCAGGCTTCAACCCAGGCTGAGAAATTCCCGGACCCTTTTGCTCAAGAGCGATATTAATTTATTGTTCAATCATTTTAGTTGAGGAAAGCGGATGTTGCGGGTTGTTGTTCCATGGGCCCTATTCTTCGTTGATACGGAGGTTGCCCGTATTCAGGTGTCAAATGCTAATTATGATTGCCGATTCATTTTTACGTTAAGTTGATGCAGAATTAATACGATACCTGCGTCATAATTGATTATTTGACGTGGTTATGTGGTTAGGGCATTTTGAATGAATATTAGTTGTCAAACATATTAATTGAACATTTTCTTCTCTCATGAGCAGTGAGAAGAAATAAGAAGCCTCTTCAACCATTCAGCACAGCACAGATAAAGGCTCTTAGATCAAAGGCTGGCTCTAACTCCACTGTCTTCCATAGAACTCTCATATCTTTAAATTCCTGTCACTCTTGAACCATTTTTTGGGGGTTGGGGAGAGAACTGTTTGACCTGCCTCTGGAAATTTCTCTTGTTGGTTATCCCATTATCAAGTACCCCACCCCAACCTCTTTCTCCCTCCTCAAGAATGTCAGGGGTTGATCACTGTCTCCATGTGTGAGTGGGCCTCTTTCTCCTCCTAGACAGATGGCATATCTGTTTACCTATCAGTCCTTCTGTTTACCTATCAGTCCTTCTGTTTGCCTATCAGTCCTTCTAGGGGCAGCTTTGGGTATTTCAGTCTCACCTTTCCCTCAGTTCAGATTCTACATGCCCACCTCCTCTGTGTCTGTGGTTAATAAAACATTATAACCTACGTGGTTAAAAGTACAAATGTGTGTATAGATCGCTATAGTAAGCAAACCATGTAATAAGCCTTACATCTTAATAACTTTCAAACGGCCTCCCTGCACTGTAGTCGGAATGGTATTGAAGGATCTCTTTTCAGCGGTTGTGCACTAGAACCCGGTAGGTTTCCCATGACGCCTTTCGGGTCCTGGAAGAGCCGAGAATCAGACACCACGCCGGGCTTTCTTTCCCCTGCATTTCAGCTCAAGGCCGCAGGGCTGACGCTCCACCTTCTCTTGCAGACCAAACCTTCATACCTGGCTGTTGATTTTCCAGATGCCACAGAACAAGCTTCCAATGGTTGCGGACACTGTGACTTTACACTGTACACCACGCCTAATCAGAGGGAAGAGTACCTGCTGCTCAAGCTTTTCAAAACCGCCTCTGGAGGAAGAAATCAAGTAGGTAGATAGAAAGAGACGAATAGAAAGCACCGGATGGAGTCTTCCGGTGAAGGGCCTAGGCTGGCGCGCATAACTTTAAAATGGAATTTACAGTAGAGCTGAGGTGGATTTGCTGATAGCCAGTTCAGGTTTGCTTTGCCATTGGCTGCAGATGTCCCCTACCAGAGATCCGGGGGCTTTGTCTATGTTCCAACAGGGAACCCGGAGGTTTATCGAAGTCAGTGAGAATCGCTTAATTCAGAGTAGCAGCGCCAAAAGTCGGGCAGAGGTTCCACCCTGCTGAATAGCGGTCTTCCTCTCTTATTAGAATTTCAGCTAATTTTTCTGATGGGTTTTTTTTTTTTGACTTGGTTATTATAGAAATTATATAGCTATTAAATAAATTTCCCAAAATGTCTGAGAAGTGTCCCAAGCTAGTTTTTGTGGACCTCCTGCACCACAAGATCTGCTAGCCCTGGGGTTCTGAGACGAAAGATCCACTGGGCATCCCTCAGAGGGTCACCACGACAGTTAGTGAGATGACTGAGAGGCATGAGGTCCAGAAGTGGGGACTAAATGGGCTACATAATGCGGGGCTTACACGGCCAGGTCACAGGGCTGTGGAGGAAAGGTCAGCTGAATCTAGTTTCTATAGAAGAGTGCTTGTTTGCCCAGATTTTGACAAAGTGTTTGTTAGAACTAGAAAGGGCTTGGAAATAGAATGGTCATAGCTGCAACTAAAGAAGGAAACCAGGCTGTGGTGCAATGGCAAGTTGGGGGGTGGTCCATATTAGGAAACCCTGAGGGAAGGTTGGTGATGGGGCTCTGTTCACCTTTCTCTTATTTTAAGGTTCACCTTTGTGTGTGTGTGTGGTGGTCTGTGGTATGTGCGACATGTATATGTATCTGTGTGTCGATGTGTCTGGGATGGATCTGTGTGTGTCCGTGTAGTGTGTACATATGGTGTAGGTGTGTGTCTATGATGTGTGTGGTATGTATGTGTGTGTGCTGTGTTTGTGTGCTGTGGTATGTATGTGTGTGTGTGTTACATGTGAGTGTGTGTGTGTATGGGGGTGTACGACATATGAGGGGAAGTGGCTGGCGGTTCAAGGATATGTAGTGTGTGTTTATGTGGTGTGTGTATGTATGTATGTGCTGTCTTGTGTGGTGTGGTGTGTGTGTTACCTGTGTCTGTTGTATATGTGTGTGTGTGTGTGTGTGTGTCTTGTGTGTGGTGTGGTATGTGTATATGTGTGCTGTCCTTCTGTATGGTATGTGTGTGTGTGTGTTACATGTGTCTGTGGATGTGTATGCTGTGTTTGGTGTGTGTGTGTGTGTGTGTGTGTGTGCTGTCCTTGTTTGGTGTAGTATGTGTGTTACTTGTCTGTGATGTGTGTGTGTGTGTGTGTGTGTGTGTGTGTGTGGTGTCAGAGGTCAGCAGGAGCATTCAATCCTGAACGGCGACGTCGTACATGTTCACTGACCTGAAGAAGCTACAACTGTGAAAATGAGGAGAGTCATAGAAAAACATAGTTTGTGTGTGTTTAAAATGCTGGTTTGAAACAGAGAACATTTTGCCAAAAATATATAAATAAATCTATATAATTTCCAAATATAATAATAATAACCCATGGTTCCTAAGAGCAGTGTGGCTTTAAAATTCAGACCAAAGGACATGTCCCAGAATGGAGTCTCCAGCTTCTGAGTCAGTGAGTGAGGAGACAGCATGCGGGCTTCTGATGGATCAGTAGCTGGTGTTGACTGGATCACTGACTTTACCTCCATCCATCTTACTAGGCTCATGCAACTGGTTAAAAAAAGAGGCCAGGGGTGGTGCTAGCCCATGCCTTCAATCCCAGCACTTTGGGAGACAGAGGCCAGCAGATCTCTGTCAGTTTGAGGCCATTGAGTTAGGAAGACAGCCAGAGTTGTTAAGCATAGAAAACCTGCCTCAAAAAAAAAAAAAGAGAGAGAGATGAAGATGAGGGGGGAAGGAAGAGGAAGGAGAATTTAATCAATGTATGAATAGCTAGGTCGTGGAATGGCTAGGTCCAGCAAAAGACCAGAATAGAAAGTACTGGAAGTGAGGGAAATTTTAGACAAGAGGAGATCTTCAGAGCCAGGTAGCTCAGCTTATGGGTCGTGGCAGCCAGATGCCACATGGCAGGAACTTTAGGAGGGATCTGGAAGACATGGCGCGCGGTGGTAAACAGAGAGAAAGCATCACCTAGCCATCTTAGTCCTGGACCCTTTGCAGCTCATTCTCCTGTAGGATGAGACCGGCTGCGGGCTTACATTTGTGCCTTGAATTGCTTGGGTAAAAAACATCCATAAGTGGGCTGGCAGCTTCTGCTGAAACACTATCAGTTCTGTTTTGTATGATGAAAAATAAACCCACAGAGCTCTTAGGGGCATCGTGGTGGTTCTACCGTGGTTTAAAACTCTCTCCAAAAAGAAAAAAAAGCCAACCATCTTGTCTTTGTCTTACTCTTAGGTCAAAGGTGGACCAGGTACAAGACATAGTGACAGGCAACCACAGTCATCAAGATGGTTGTCAGCTCAACAGAGGTGCCCGGGACAGAACAGCCTGCGCCAGCTCCCTGGCACCAGTGGTGAAAAGATCATTGAGGACAAGGCCCTGATCATCAATACCAACCCTGTGGAGGTGTACAAGGCCTGGGGTGAACCAACTGGAACGAGACTGGAGAGGCCAGGTACCTGGGGTGCTGGTTTTGCCATGCCTGTAATCAATGATTTTTAAATGTTTTTGGCTGTTTGTTTTGTTTAATTTTGTGTGTATTTTATTCGCTATATGTAATGCCTAGTACCAGAGAGGTCAGAACAGGACAGCAGATCCTGAAATTAGAATTATGGATGGTTGTAACCCACTATACGGGTGCTGGGGATCTAACCTGCAAGAGCAAGTCTTAACCTCTGGCCATCTCTCCAGCACTTACTCTTAAGACCTGTTATAGGAGGCTTAAAAATTACTATCAAAAGTAATTTTAATCTGAAATGTAATCTTCTTTTATCACAACCATGCTCTTTCATATTCCTAGATCGGTATGTGTGTGTGGTGGCGCAGGCATGTGCACGTGCATGCAAAGTGTGCATGTGCGTAGTGCCAAAATGTATGTGCATGTGCACTTATCTACTCTGTTTGGAAACAGGGATGTCTCACTGGCCTGGAATTCACGATCTGTGAGGTTGGCATCGTCAGTGAGCCCAGGAATCCTCCTGTTCCATCATTCCAGAGCTTTTTAGGCTTACAATGTTTACCACTATCCCTAACCTCCCATTCTGTGGTCTCTGGCACTGTACCCCTCATGTCCCTACGCCAGCAAAAGTGCAGTAAGCCCTTTGCTGGCTGAGTGAGATCCCAGCCTCTTCATAATGTCAGTGGCATTTGTACATTTCAGAAGCAGCTGCTCCCCATCTCAACTCCCCCTAACTCCATTCTGTGTTTATTTGTGTTTCTAAATCTAGACCAGAAATTGTTTGTCACGTCTCTCCTAAGTCGGCCAGGCAGCCCGGTGAAGGGCAGTCGCGGGCAGCGCCTGCCAGTGCAGGGTAGTTGGGGTGCAAAGCAGCTGTGGGAGCGGAGCAGCCCAGCACAGGGCAGCCCTAGTACTGGGCAGCCACGGGGGGGTGGTGAGGTGCTGGGTAGCTGGGGTGCAAGGCAGCCACGGTGCGGGGCACAGCCTCATTACAGGCAGTCGCCAATACAGCGAGAAAGAAAGTACAGGGCAGCTGACGGTGCAGGGCAGCGTCGGGCAAGGGGTTAGGCTGCTTCTGAGGTAGTTTGCCCTCTAAGTGACCCAAGCTATTTTCCACAAGAGGATGCCTTGTGACGCAATTAAGGAGCACGATGATGTGGTATGTTTATACATAGTGAGAAGTCATGAAACTCAAAATATTTACTTTGGAGTTTGCTTAGTAAATACATTCATTCCACATAATGGAGTAAGGGCCTGTTGGAGGGGTAGTGTGGCATTTGTTATTTATTGACACACAAAATATGGTAATGATATATCTTTTCTTTTTATACTTCAGTCCAATAACCCATTTAAAAATCGGTCATGTATATGCACATACCTAGGGATTTCAAGGGTTTTGGATGTATAAAATTTTGGCACCCATGAGTGTGTGAGGCTTTACACAGAAGAGCTTATGTTATTTACTAAGATATGAAAAAAAAAATCAGTGCCAGTTTTTACTTGCTTATATGCAGATTTTTTGCTTGTTTTTTCTGGTTTTGTTTTTCTTTTTACTATGATGAAAGCATAAGATTTTTTAATGCATTAAAAATTTTGAAGAAGCCAGGTACGGGGACACACCTATAAATCTAATTCTTGGGGAGATGTGGGACATGAAGATTCTAGAAGTTTACAGGCAGCCTCAGTGTGGTGGTTTGAACGAAAGGGCCCAATTGACTCATATATTTGAACATTTGGTCCCCAGTTGGTGTTGGGAAGGATTAGGAGGTGTATTTTGTTGGAGGAGGTGTGTCATCAGATCTGCGATATGCTCTCAGCTAGTGCTCCAGTGCCGCGCCTTTCCTGCTGCCATGCTCCCTCATGATTCTAGCCCCATGGAAACCATGGGTCCCAAATTAAATGTTTTCTTTCATGTTGTCCACTATGTTGTATCACAGCAATGGAAAAGTAACTGAGATACTCACCTAGTAACTTCAGCGTCAGCCTGGACTGGGTGATCCCTCAGAAACTTTAAAAAAGTTAATAAAGTTTACCTAGCATGCACAAAGCTATAGGTTTGAAAGCAAAAGGAAAAGGAGGAGGAGGGAGGAGGAGGAGGGAGAGAGAGGGTATTAACTGAGTTCTACAAAAAAAAGAAACCCTTAGTCCAAACCTTTATCATTCTGTTAGAGCTAGAATTAATGCCTGAGTCCTTCCTGATCATCAGTAGTGGAAGGCACATTATGTGTATCTTACTTAGGGCCAAACAATGTTGTTGGAGTCATGGGCCACCTCTGCTCATCCCACAGAGCTTGACTACAGAGCCTACTGAAGCGATACACTGGTGCCTCATATGTGTTCCCGATGTTGTATTTTCAGCAAGCTGCCTTACGATGTGACCACAGAGCAAGCCCTGACATACCCGGAGGTGGAAGAATAAACTGGAGGCATCTATTGAAACCTGAGGAAGGTCACCTGACAAAGTCTGAAGTTCCATCATTTCTTTCCTCATCTGCTGCCGTGAGTTGACTATAACGACTTTTAGCAGCCTCGCTGAAGTCCTGGGAATATTACTTGCCCCTGGAGTAAAAGACAGGATTTCCCTTGTGTTGTGTTTGCTATTTAACGCTAGATCCAGGCATGGTGATTATGAATATGAGACCAGAATGGTCTCTATAGCAAGACCCTCATCTTAAAAGAACAAAACAAACAAATGAAAAACAGAACTGAGGTGGCCTGCAGAATGATTTTAATTTATAGCACCCTCTAAAGAAAGAGCACTACTCTGGCTAGGGCCACAACCCAGTGCTAAAGGGTGTTAGTGGCAGCGAAGCCCTGTGGATACAGCATGGAAACCCTGTGACTCCATCGTGATCTCACTTCATGTTGAATTTTAGGGCTGAGCTTTGGGTTGACTGGAACAATTTGTTGGTTCTGCTCACTTCGCCTTTTTTCCATTCTTTTTTTTTTTGTCATCCATTCCATGGGTAGTTAGGGATTGAGGTATATAGCCAAAGTCCTGAAGAACTCCGATCCGTGAGAAATTTCCTGATGCTGCCAGAAGAAGAGCTGTTAAAGGTAGACTCTCAAGGAGACCCACCGCAGCTTCTCCCAAGCGTTCTGAGCCAGAATTCCTAAGGGACGGTTGTGTACCATTTTCCTCCCATGTGACAGCCACCTGTGTGTAATGGTTATTCAGGGCGTCTATTGAAGCTAATCTAGAAACTTTGACACCATTGCAAATGGTATTAGAACGCTTGAGGATCAGATGCCTATTTTTCTGCACTAAAAAAAAAAAAAAAAAAAGAAAAACAAAAAACAAAAAAAAAAAAAGCTGTGTGACATGTGATGTTAGGTGGTCATATTCACCTTTCATTCATTAATACTTGGTTAAGAAGTCATGTCAGGGGCTGTGAGAATTCAGTGGGTAAAAGATATTTGCCACTAAGTCGTCAACCTAAGTTTGATCCCTCAAGACCCACATGGTAGATAAAGCAATCAATTTCACAAGTTGTCATGTTGAATTCTACACTATGACGTGTGTATACATACACATGCTGAACAGACCCACAGATAAGTGACATAATTGTTAAAAAAATTTAAAAGCTAAAAGATGTGCTTGTCTGAAGCTGACCTAATTTTGCAGAAAATGTAAAATGTAAAAAAAGGATGTATACTTGAAGTTAAAAGCAGCCACAGCTCATGTGAAATGATCTTGCTCCCAGTGATTGTTGGAAACCTCCTATAATATATAAATGAACCCAGCCATTGTGGTTTCGATGGCTTTGATATCATTGACATGACAGCCGGAGGTCAGATCAACTCCAACTAAAGGAGGAACTTGGGATCCGTGGCTAAGGTTCTGTAACACGCAGCCCAACAAGCTGTTTGAGGGAGAGAATGAGCATCTATCATCAATGAACAATTATTTATCAGAGACCTATCAGGAATTCAGGTGAGGAGGTCCCCTTTTGCAAAAGAGCACACAGGAGGATGGATAAGAATGATGTTCTGTGCATAGAACTGAGCCTGGGCTGATGAAGGCTGCAGGAGCCCCATGAGGCCATGTGCCTTTAAAGTAATGCCACTGGAGAATGAAGGAACGGAGAAGACAGATGTTCCACCAGGCCCTGTTCCCACCCCCACCCCCTCCATCCCGCTGCAACGCAGTCCTTCCCTGCTTTAGGATCTAAGCGCCTCACAAAAAACACTTTCCCTGATATAGACACACACTCAAAGTATTTGAAAAGACAACCCAAGAAAATCATTGTTTTGTTGAACCAAGATGGTAACTATATTTTCCCCAAATTGTTTTCCAACTGGGAAGAGTTTGCTTTCTCTGCAAACAATGGTAGAAATGATGCATTCTTTGGGAAGCTAGATCCCCTAGCTTTGTATTTTATAGGTGATCCTGTGTGATTGCACTCTGCCCTATCTGGACGCCTCTTCCACTGCTCACATAAGAGTTCACTCTGTTGCTTCTTGTTTCCTCCTCCTAACCCCTGTCACTATTGACCTGAAGACATAGGAAAGAGCCGCTGGCTATCCTTGTGCATTCAGCTCTGAATGGACTTTCCATCCTGGCTTCTGTTCGATCTCTTGTCTGCAGCCGACAGAACTTATGCGACGTCAGTGACTCTGTCGTCCCTCACTTGGATGGGGGACTTCCCATGCCCCGCGTCCACAGTCCATTCAATGATTTCACGCTGTACTGAGTTCAGCCTATGAGGAGGTTGCCATAAACCTCTCACAGTGGGAAGTTTCCGCTTCTTCAGAGCCACTCTAGTTCTTCACCAAGCAGAAACAATATTTCATGTTCCCACAAACCTTCAATGACCTTAACCTTCCCTTTTCCTTTATGTGTCTGTGGACAAGGACTCGGCAGACCTGACTGGTCAAGATCATCAGATCAGCCGATTCTAACCCATAAAAAGATCTGCCTGTCTTCGTCTCCCAAGAGATAGAACTTTTTACATACCTTGGCCTTTTTTCAGTTAACCCTGCCGTCTCTGTTTCAAGATTAGCCTCTCAAATGGACCATCCTTTTTTCTTTCACCATATTTAATCTGTTATTGCCTCTTCATTCCTCAGCACCCCAAGTACAAATGAGAAGCAAAATTTAGCTGAAGGATCTGTATCACTGAGGGAGCATGATGATCCCTCTCCCATAAAAAAATGAGTTGCCCCACCCAACCCAGGGCTGAAGGAGAAATCAATTGTAGTATAGAGGTCTCAGGTGCTCCTCCTAGAAACCACAAGCTGCGTGAAGATTTCTTGTGTAAGAAACACTTGGAAACTGTATAGAACAATGTGTGTGTCTGTGTGATTACACCTGTCTTTTACCCCACACTCAGATCCGGCACCACAGAGCAAGGTATCTGGATAGATATCTTTAACTCAGTCAGCAAAGTGCGTCTCTTCCGGGCTTGCCCCATCCTAGGTCATCACACTCGGGGTTGATGGCCTCTTCTGAGCCCTGGTCAGCAATCTCTACTCCATCCAGTTCAAGGCAGGTAGTCCCATGCATGCAGACACACATCCCAACTCGTGCGCCCAATGTCCCAGCCACTGCGACACTCTGTCTTGAAACTCACTCAGCCACATGTAGGAAGAACACACAACACAATAACCTCTGATCCGATTGATAAGACATAATTGCTCACCCAAACACAAGCAAAGCCCTGTACACATCCATCCCTTAAGAACATTCACATAACAACCTGTGTATGCGTGGCTAGAGGGAATTCTTGTCATCCGCCTCCCATGTTCTCTCTCGCTTAGGCTTCCTCTCTGCCTCCTGCCAGCTCCGCTCTTCTTTTCTTCCTAAAACTTTTCTCCCTGCCCATCCTTTTCCCTTCTCTATGCAATGACAGACCTCAGGCTCTATCTTGCACCTGCCTTCTCACCTGGTGTATCCCATAGACTAAAAGCACACATGTACATATTACATATTACTGTACATTATACTACCCACACATATACTACATATATGTATTATGCTCCACAACATATTATATATGCTACATATCACATATATATGTATGTGTGTGTGTATAAAGTTCTTAAGATCAATTTTCACAACATACACAAACACACACACACACACAGTCACTACATGTATAAGCATGACATAAAAGCATATTATTGTCATGTGTATGCACGCATGCAGAAGAGAAAGAGGATTTGGACACTGTGTGTCTTCCTGTCTCACTCTTCTACTTTATGTTTGAGACATACCTCTCATCAGATCTAGAGTTCATCAGTTTGGCTAGGCTGGTTGACCAAAGAGCTTTCCCAGAATCTGCAGGTCAGGGCATGCTGCCACACCTCCATGTGGTGCGCCTGACATACACACTCTGGTGTTTGTGTTTCACCCACAAGGCCATCTCCCCAACCCCAGGGAATTCTTCATGTTAACATTTTCATTTTTAAAGCTGATAACACTGTTAAGAACCCGCCCATTTGATCATAATGGTCACAGGGCCACAATACATTTGTTTCATCCTGTCTGAGGGCCAGCTTGAGGTCCAGCACCTAGAACATACTGCTTGATAGAGCCACCCTGAAGATGGTATAATGCGCCCCTGAGCTGGAGGGGGAGGACTTGTTGCAGGTGTTCTAGGCAGTATTTCAAACTTATTTAATAAGGTTACCTACTACAAATTTGACTCCATCTAACACTTTTTCTTATGGAAATATTTAGCTGTGTGATGCAGAACTGGAAGAGAAGTTTATTACGGACAAACACACGGACTCCAGGACCGGGCCAGCAACTAAAGAGTTTTATATTCCATAGAAGAAATCATCAGACACATTTAGTAAGTGGAGGGGTCAAAAGGGGGTCCTGGCCCCAACTGTGGGTCAGATATCCATTCATCGGAGAGGCTCTGTGCTCTTGTGTGGTCTGTTTTTAAGCCCGTAAGCTTCCCACAATTCTCTGGCCTTGGACCTTAGGAAACTCCTTCCATAAGATAGCCAATCTTTAAGGATGCAAATGTTACAGGAATGGCCAAACCCAGGAGGCGACAAGTCCAGGATTTTGCCCACCACCTTAGAGCTGCACTGTCCAGCCTGGCCTGCGCTTCGCTTTTTACTTATGCCATTTTCTGGGTGAAGAATGTTCTTTCTTCCTCTTCGGTAAGGGGCTACATCACTTAATCTTAGTCAAAAGGCCAGGAAGTGAAGTGTATTCAGAGAGTGGGGTAAAAAACCACAGGTTAGCAGATACAGAACCTCTCCTGCAGGGGTTGGGCTGCCCTGTTTGAAACCAGCTTTAGAATTTTGAATTGGAAGTTGTGTCAGAGTTTCCTGCAAGATCCTAATCAGCAGCCAGCACTCACTCCACAGTGACTGACGCAGGAAGGAATCAGTCTTGGGGCTTTTCATCCTTATGGTAAAGAGAAGTCAGGCACCAGAGTTGATTGCTAATTGGTTTAATTTTAAGCTTGGGGATGCAATTGGAATTAAGTCTGTTTGTGGGATTTCAATGTTTTTTTTTTTGGTTTTGGTTTTTGTTTTTGTTTTTTTTTTTTTTTTGGCAAGACTATCTCTTGTTAGCTAGCTCCAACTGAATTCAAATTGCATTCCTGTTTCTGCTTTCCTCCATGCACACACACACACACACACACACACACACACACGCATGCACTTCCATACTGTACCACGGCATCACCTTAATTCAGTCAAATATTATTATTTTCTGCTTTGGGAGGTGGGAGTAGAGAGTTTAAGACAATACTCTATAGTCAAGCATTCTAGAAGTTTCTAATGTAGCTCAGCTAGCCCAGACTCACCTATAATCTTTGTATCTGTTTCATGCTGCAGTGTGATTACAGATAGCGGAGCCACCTGGCTTGGCTGAATTAGCTCAAAAGGCAACCTTTCACTTAACAATTTTAACTCTTTGTTGTTCAAACAGGGTCCTGGATGGTTCAGAAACGTATTCCCAGGCCACCCAGATCAAACCTGCTCCTAAGGATCCCAAAGATTCAAGGCACACCAACATTCCGAAATCTAGATCTTATAGTGAGAACCAATGGGTTGTAATCAACACTAGAGGTCACATCACAAGCACTTACCCTTCAAAAGTCAGACACTAATATTTCAAACCCTCCCTTGACTTGGGGCAAATTGTCTGCCTGGAAGTCCAGCCTTTTTTAAACGTTTTCATAGTTAAGGGGGTTTGGAGGAATGAAGGACCCAGTTGACTTTCTTGCAAAGGCTGAAACAGAGCGATGTGTTTATAAAAGATAAAGAGAGGATATGTTCTGGTTTCACACCAATGTTGTATATAAAAGGATAGAGAGGGGATTATATTCTATGGAGGTCTGAGAAACGAGGTGCCAGCGGGCCCATGCCCTGAGGGACCAGCCATTGACCACATGACAGTGTAGTATAGGGAGTTTATTCAGGGGCATGGGGGAGGGTGTTGGGAGAGTGAGAGAGAGAGAAAGAGAGAGAGAGAGAGAGGGGAGAGAGAGGGGAAAGAGAGAGGTAGTAGAGCCAGCCATGAAATACAGAAAAAGGGGAGGGAAAAATGGGGAGAGAAGGGACAAAGGGACAAGAGAGAGCAGGAAGAGGAAGGCAAACAGCCCCTTTTTGCAAGAAGCAAACCTGGGGTGGAGCTTAGACAGAATGCTAACAACTTTCATCTATTTGTTCATCACAAGCTTTCAATATGAACCAATTAAATGAGTGGATCTGAGTTCTATCAGTCTCCTTTCTGTAGGTCCCCAGATCAATTTCCAAAAGTGTCCAACAACGAATTGCTCTCCCACAAAATAACTTTGTAAATGAATGAGTAAACATGCACATTTCATATTTGACCTCGGATGAGAAACATCATTTATCCCCACTAGATATGGTCATTTTAGTTTGCACTTGCGGATGGAATGTCGGCGCAGAGCGAGGTTCTTCTCACGGTGGCAGAGAGAAAAATGTTTCTGTGTTCATTTAGTCTGCTGGGCCAGAGTCTGCTCCATGCTAACAAAATTGAAAACAGGAAGTCCTGGGACAGGGTTGCGACTGACTGAAGCGCCTTGGTGCTGGTTAGAGCAGATGTAACAGGACAATGCGTCACCAGCCCAGTCTGTCTGTAGTCTGTCTGTTAGTCTGAGTGAGGAGGCGTTTGTGCAGACACACAGCAGCCGCTGCCTGACCGCCAAGCTCATGGCTGTGTGTTTGCTCCTGGCTCTCTAGAAGCCTGGCCAGAACTTCAACATCAACTCTTAAGACAGACATTTGCAAGCGATTTACATTCTCTAATGAACAGGATAAAGGGTGACACTGGCCACCTATAATAAATCCTCCGTTTAGAGACAGCGGCCAACTGCCTGGCCTGTCTCCAAAGAGAACTAGAACACAATTACCATCCTGTGGATTTTGTTCTCAACTCCCCACCAAAAGGGGGGCACACTTCAAGATTCTGCCTTTCAGTCTTTTCACCATCTCTCTCTGTCTGTGTCCTTCCTTGAAACTAGTCCTTTAAAAAGCAATCCATAGTCTTTACTTTAAAATTAAGCATGTCTATCATGAGAAACTAGCATTCCTGGCCATAAACAGAAGCTTTGGGAGAAAATAGATGTGATGGCGCTAGGCACCCAGCCCCATCCGCTGCTCACCTAGTGCTTCTCTGAGCTCAACACTGCACAAATAGGATGTGGCAGCATGTACGTAACCTCGGTGCTCCAGGGGCGGAGGTGGAGGATCAGAGTAGCAGGTTAGACTGCGCACTGAGTTCAAGACCAGCCGGCACCACATGGGACCCTTTCTTTAAGAAAATAAATTCAGTGAACACAGACAGATTGGATGCTCTTCCCTTCCAAATCTCTACATCTGAGGCTACTTCAGTTAAAAACCCAGTCGCTCCTGGTGCGTGACAGACGCCTCTAATCCCACTGCTAGGAAGGCTGGAGGCAAAGAAGAATGCTGTGGGTTTGACCGCTGACACAGCAAAGGCTATCACATACTATAGCAAATTACTATTTATAGAGGGGAAGGGAGAGAGAAAGAGAGAGAGGGGAGGGAGAGAGAGGAGAGGGAGAGAGAGAGAGAGAGAGAGAGAAAACCATTGCCCACAATTGGCAAGTTTCTATGAACTGTTAAGAAAATTCAACACTAAACAACCCTCAGGCTACTTTCACTTTAATCCTAGCACTCAGGAGGCAGAAGCTGGTGGTTTGCTGTGAGTTCAAGTCCAGCCTGGTCTACATAGTGCTTCCAAGCCAGCCAAGGCTATGTAGAGAAATACATCTCAAAAATAAATAAGGAAACAGCCTTTCATTAATTTTACAGATTAAGAGATTAAATTAAATTGACAACAGAATGGACAATTAAGATTTATGGTCCAGAATAAGCCCTCAAATTTACTCTTAATGCATTTAATTAGGGGCTAAACCTATTTAAATTGAAAATATGTTTTCATGGTGCACAGGATAACTTCACCCACATGGCTAAGTGAATTAAACTGGATCCCTTCTCAAACCCCATCTGAGCTCTCTCAAAATGAATCACAGAAGAGTTAAATGTAAAGTCAAAGGTATAAAATTCTTGGAATAAGATATATGAATGAAATTTCATGGCCCTGGAGTAAGCTGTGATTTTACAGATAGGACATAAAAACACAGAAGCTTCAACAGAAAGAAATGCATGTCCCCAAAGTTGACAGTTACTGTGACTAGTGCCATCAAAAGTTAACTTTGCAACTAAAAGGGAGTAAGACGAGCATTTGTTCTATGTATTCTAAATTCTGTATTTTTGCATCTAAAATGCACAGTCCTCTGACTCCATTGGGTTTTGTGTGGTTTTTTGTTTGTTTGTTTGAGGTTTTTCAAAGGCAGGTTTTTCTTTGTGCCCCTGGCTGTCCTAGAACTCAGTCTGTAAACCAGGCTAGCCTCAAACTCATAAATTCCCAAGTTCTGAGGCTGCATACACCACCATGCCCGGCTCAAATGATCCAGTCAATTTTAATATGAGAGCCAGGGCACAAACAACACAGCAAGAAAGGTGCCCATGGAATAGGAGGACGATTTGTGAGGGGATGTGTCTGGTAGAAAGTTAATATGTGCAACATATGAAGAATTCCTGCAACTCAACAGCAGTCAGAAGAGCTGGATGGAGAAACGGATCCAAAGACTGGGGTACACCATTCATCTACCATGGTCCACTAAGTACATGAAAAATTCAACAGTGCTCATGAGGACGGGAAAAAAGCTACAGCAAAGCCAAAATGAGATCCATCTCAGACCATTGTACGGCTAAAAAAAAAAAAAAAAAAAGAATAGTGTAGGCAGGGGATAGGGAGAGTAGAACTTTGCATACAGTATTGATGGAATATAAAACAGTGCAGCTGCTATGGAACATAGGGGAGTTCCGAAATAAAATCTACAAGCAGCATGCATTGTGCCTCTACTTCCAGACGTGCACGGAAAGACTTGAAGAGGGTTGAAGAAGTCTGTCGGCACTGATGGCAGCCACTAGACAAGCATCAACAGTAGGTGAATGAATGAAATGTATCACAAGCCAGTTGTGTGGTCACACTACCAGTAAGCCCTGTGCTGGGAAGATGGGGGACAGAGGATGATGTTCCGAGCCAGCCACTGAGGGGACAGTGTTATGTTTTCAAAAACCAAATACACACACACACACACACACACACACACACACACACACACACACATCAAAAAGCGGCTACTATTTAGCTTTAGGAAAAGGCAGAAGCTCTTGACATCTGTAATGGCTGCATCTGAGAACAGCTTTAAGAGAGACTGTGGTTTAAATGAGTGGATCTGATGTTATATGATATCTGGTGAAGAATAAAATTTGGCTTTATGGTTGTGATTCACAGTTTCAGGGCCTGAGATGAGTACCTTGTCTCCTGGACCTCAGGGCTGCCAGCCACCTAGAACATTGTTTCAACTTTGAAAATGAAAGAGAAAACAGATAAACATTGCCTTTCCTGTTTTTAGCCTCCAGAGCTCCTACTGAATCCTCAGTAGCAACAGAACTTCCTAAGGAGGGCCATGAAGGACACAGACCTTGTCATCATTTCCTGACCAACTTTTCTAAGGGTGAAATTTGGGAGAAATGGATTCAGTAACAAGTTCAGTTCACAAACCGTGTTTGGTTACTGAGTTTTAAAGGGAGGTATGGATTACTGGAAGTGGTTTTTAGAGGTTAAGATTAAGAGCCCGTGTTGCTCGTGCAGGGGGACAAGTCTGGTTTCCTGTTACTCATGTGGTGGGTTCTTCTTGGCTCAGTTTCAGGGTAATCTGATAGGTCTCTATAACCAAATGAGCGCTCGAGCCAAACCCACAGTATAAAGGCAGATTGATTACGAAGCGGCTCTCAGGCAGGTTCATCAATCTTATAGATGGAAGTCAGTGAGTCACAAACCGGGACTAAAGCAAGGCATTTTATAGATGTAACGTATCAGGGTGATAACCTGTGAGCTGGGGCTTTACTTTATACAATGTGAAAAACTGAGCCCCTGGGTGGGCACTCAGAAATTGGTAGTAAACTGAAGCGTGGAGAGATGATGTATTGAAATTAAAATTTTTCTTCTTGAAGGTAGGTTTGGGGAAGAAGAGCAAGTGGGAGTTTCTTAGCTTATGCAGGGGGTGGCCAAGGGATTCCCAGATGGGGAAAATAGTGAACTACATGGCTCAGTGGTGAGAGGTCTCCTTGGCTTGGTCGTATGTAGGTCAGAGGTTCAATGTCTAAAAATCCCATCAGAGCTTAAAAATGGGGCTGTGGAGGTGTCTCAGCTACACACCTCAGTTCAGTGGTGAGTGTCTTAGGCCTTAGCTGGTTAATGCCAAGATGCATTACAGTGGGCGAACATAGTTGAGGCTTCAGATGAGAAACACCATACCTAGGGAGCCAGCCGCTTTGAAACAAGGAGGTGGCCTTCTGGGACAGGGCACAGAGGGTTGCAAGTAAGGTCATCTATGTGTTGAAGTGTGCCAGATTAAGGTCAAAGGAGAGTCTAGACCACAGCCTGGCCAAAAATGTGGGCTATCTAGAAAGCTGAGGAAGGGCAGCCATGCAAGCTGTCTACTGCCTCTGTCAGGGTCCTCCCCCAGTGAAGCAGGGAAGTCAGCATGTGAGGCAGTGAAAAGCATCACTAGGTCAGGACAGTAAGCAGAAGTTGTGGGAAGAATGTTAGAGAGGAGGGGTGTAGAGCCTTAACCACAAATGAATTGGGATGCCTGCCTAGATTAATGAGGCAGAGGTCCTGGGCTTAATCAGGAAAGCACCAGGCGATGGGATGATGTCACAGGTGAGGCAGGTACAGGAGGAGAGGGAAGGCCATGACAGGGCAATATGGCAGGTGGCCGTTAGATTCTGCACTCTGCCTTTTCAGGTTATGAATGTTCTTAAAGAATGGATGTGTACTGGGCTTTGTATGTTTAGGTGGGCAAATTCTAGTTTTATCAATTGGGTCAAAAGGTTGTTGTATAGTGTGTTCTGTGTGTAGATTTAGGTGTAATGGGCTAAATGAAGAATTTGGCTGGTCTACAAGCATACAATTTAGGATATGTGTTTCTGGCATGAAGCTGCCTTGGGAACAGATGGGTAGAGGGTGCTGCAGGCTCAAGAGAGCCTTGGCAGTGTGATATGGGGGATGGAGCAAGTGGGTGGAAGCACCTTTGACAGGTTTTAAGAATATCCAAGCGAAAGATATCTTGAGAACCTGCTATTGCACAGGACCCTAAAAGCGGGATTTAAGGTACATTTTTTTATATTTTACAACAACAACAGAGATCTACGCACAGGAAAAGTAAATTGTTACCAAAGCAAGAGTCAATAAAATTATTCATCCCCTAAGATGGGGCAGCAGTGGTGTCAGTGAGTTATTGGTGGTCTCAAATAAGAGGTGTGGTTGAAGAGAAGAGGTCCTGGTGAATGAGGACTGGCTGGTGGATAGTAATTACCACGGTAAGGGATATCCCATGCTTGAGTTGACAGGATCAGTAAGGGTAGGGTTAAGTGATCTGAGTGCGGGATACTGTATGAGAGTCAGGAGAAGGTTATGAGGGTTAGAGCTCTCTTGTTGTCCCCACGCCATGAGGATATCTGTCAAGCAAGGCATTGGGCAGACAGACATGACCAGAAGAGAATGTGAGAAAAACTGTCCTGCAAGTGATGACTCAGGGAAGTGGCATAGTCTTGCAGGTGGGATGGAGGGTGCCACCCCCACAACAGAAGTGGTAATGGAACACGTGGGACTCGGAGTGGGCAGCCAAGTCAGGAAGAGTATTACCATCACCAGGAGGGTGATGGACTTACCTGACCTCTGCAGGGTGAGGGAGTCCCTACATCTGAGTGCTGTCAGTCCTTCAGCAAACCGAGGGCTTGAAGACAGAAAGAGTTTGAGGTCCTGTGCTGATGGGCTAGACTATGGTGTAGCTGAGGACACACCACACTGGAAGCCTCTGACTTCCAGGCCAGGTGTATAGAGCAAACAGCTGGGTGGGTCATTGACAATTGAGCAGTGCTGGACCAGTGTCCTTCGCTTATGCCATGTTGCAGAAACAGGCCCCTGTTGGCAGAGTTGACCTAGCTGGACCCTGGTGGGGTGGAGTTTGGTGGGTCTCTCCTGTTCCAGCTACTGCTGGGTTGCTGTTGGCCTCAAGGCAGCTGCCAGGTCGCAGACTTGGGTACAGCCTTTTACCAGCAGGCGACCTGTCAGGAAAGCAGCCTCCTCTCACCTTGCCAAGAACTTTAAGGCCTTCTTTACCAATCCTGTGCTGAGGTCTGAGGGCCATCCTCAGCATTTTTTAGGTTTTTTCCTCAAATATCTGAAGATGTTGGCCAGCAAAATGAGAAGTCGGGACTGGCAGCTCTGGCTAGGGGAGGCTGAGTCAAGGAGTCCAAGCTGAGGTGTCTTAGTTAGGGTTTTACTGCTGCGAACAGACACCGTGACCAAGGCAACTCATACCGGGACAACATTTTAGCTGGGGTTGGCTTACAGGTTCAGAAATTCAGTCTAAATTATCATCAAGCGGAGAACATGGCACATCGAGTATGAGCATGTGCGAGAGGAGCTAAAGAGTTCACATCTTCTGAAATACAAAGGCAGCTAGTGAAGACTGGCTTCAGGCAGAAAGCTAGGATGAGGTATCAAGCCCACACCCCTGAGACACACCTATAACAAGACCACCTCCCTAATAGTGACACTCCTGACTGGCATATACAAATAAGCTCCCCAGCATAGTATTGGATCACAGTTTCTTGTAATCTATTTAGAAACGATCTGATTTCATTGTAGCTTCTATGTAATTTAGCAGGCTTGTCAAGAGTTAACTTCCAGTAGAAACCATTTCAGGCTACAGAGATGGCTCAGCACGTTAAAGGCTAGGCTCAGCAAATATATAGAAACCATTTCCATTCCCCCAGGAAACCAAAGGTCTCCTTGATTGGTCATTTGACCTGGCGCTGGTGATTCCGAGGTGGGTTCTATAGCCCAGCACCATGCCGTGTCACCACAGGGACCTATCATCTACTACATGAGTCTGCTCTGCATACTGAGGCACCACCTGAACCTATCCATGGAGTGATGGTAGAGGCTGGATGACATAAAAAGTCATGCCAAGTTAGGTGCGACTAGCAAGTATAAGGAAGAACTCACTAGAATATGGGCTGATGGGTTCCACAGAGAAAGCCTAGCTGCCTTTCCAATCTGGGAAGACCTTGGAGGAGAAGAAATGTGAACTCAACCAACTCTGGCCACCTCCCAAAAGAGGGCAAGAGAGCCTAGAATGTGTGGTAAAATTGGGAGAAAGTACAAGAGTAGGCCAGTGTGTGAATAGGAACAGAGTGATTTGACCATGGTGGATCCTGGTGGTAAAGGAGAACGAAATGAGGAAGGAGGAGAAGGAAGTATGGTAAGGTGGAGAGAGATTGATTGTCCTTGGTCTTTTTGTCTCAGAGGGGAGGGAAGGAGAAGAGGTGGGTCTGAGGAGAAGTGGCTAGTAGGTGGGAAGAGGAGCAGTATAGGGAAGAAAGCTGTGATAGACCAAGCACTTAGAGATGTGGGAGGGGAGGGGTAGATGGGGCTCCAGGGAAGGGATGGTGCCAGTGACTAAAAGTGGCCTAGTGCACTCCCAGTCAAAGTCAATCAGCAGCTGGAAGGCTGAAAATGGCCACTGGCTGGAGCCCACGGCCCCTACAGGCTCGAGGCCAACTCCTCCCAAGTTCTCAGCACCAAGATGGTAGTCTCTCTCTGCCAACCACAGGAGCCAATTAAGCAAATCAAGGAGTATAAAGTCAGGTTTTACTGGAGGCAGCTCTTGGACAAACTCACCAATCTCTGAATGAGTCAATGCAGTCAAGTCTGGCTAAAGCATGGAATTTTATAGGTCTGGACTTCAGGTGGCCATAGGACCTAACCACGCAACTCTGTTGATGTTTTTCCTTAGCCCATTTTGTTTGTCCTTATAGCCAGGCATCTTACATTTTTCTTGTGCCAGGTTAACCATCCAAAATCCTATTAAGTTCTATGGCACACGGTAGCATTGGAAATTTTAGCCCTAACAGCCTTCATCAAAACAATCATTGAGGTTGGTTAGAGCTAATTTTTGGTAATAGTGAGGAGCTCAATAAGTTTGGACCCCAAACCAAGCCCTGTGTGAGCTTTGTGGTCGCTCTGATTTTGCAGGGTTTTGCCTTTATCAGCTGCCCTTGGAGGCAGTGATCAGGGTTGATCCCTCAAGCTCCAGGTCAAGCCTGCATCCTCCTCAATCAGTCCCAGGAGCATGTGTGAGTTGTGTGTGTGTGTGTGTGTGTGTGTGTGTGTGTGTGTGTGTGTGTGTGTGTGGTTGTTGTTACTGTTGTTGTTGATGGGGTGATTCCTGGACCCCAACAATGTGATAATAAACTGAGCTAGGATTGTTCCTACAGAAGATAAAAAATGCTGAACCCCTGGGCGAGCATTTGTGGGTAGATTTTGAAACTCAGAGACTGGGAGAGATGATGTGTTTTAGCCTAGAGTTTTTCTCCTCTTGGACAGAGTTGGGAAAGAAGAGCAAACAGATTATCTTATATAGAAGAGATTTCTAACCAAACAGGAAATTCAATACCCTTTTATTCTTGGGTGAGACATTCAAGCCGGACGTTCAGGCAGTGCACTCCTACCTATAAAGCCAGGCAAAATCCTGTAAAGCTGACAAGATAGTACCGCATAATCACACAGCCCCAGGCTCTCTGTCAGCCAGTTTAGCCTACTTACTGAATTCCAGGCCTGTGAAAGATTGGCCTCCAAAGGGGGCAGGGCAGGGCAGGGTGGGGATGGGGTGAGGCCTCAACCTTGTTCCCTGTTGCTGTTTTGGCTGTGGGGAGACGCATATGATTATGCAAGAAACACAAGACTGTGCTTTTAGAAAAGAATTTTGTACTACTTTCCACTGGCGGTTATTTTCTTTCTTTTAAGATTTTTTTAATTTATTAAATGTGTTTTGCATGCTGTGTCTGTGTGGGGTATTGGATTAGAGACAGTCATGAGCCACTGCATGTAGGAGTATGAAGTAGAGCCATCTCTCTCAGCCCACCCTTCTTCTCTTCCTTCCATTCTTTCTTATTGCCCAATTTCCCTCTTGCCTAAGCTGCCCTTAAGTCTCCCAGTGACCTTGAACTTCTGGTCCTCTTGCTTCTACATCCCTAGTGCTGGGATTGTACCCAGGCCTGCACCACCACGCCCAGTTAATACAGTGCTTAGGATCAACCCCATGCACTCTGGGCCAGCACTCCAAGCCACGCCTCAACCCTTACTACAGTTTCTTAAGTAACACACGGCATTTCCGAAGCTGTGTCTGTATAAATTTTGATAACTCAGAACTTTTTTTAATATCTAAGCAGAGCTGGAGAGGCCAGCCTGGAAAATGCACTTCTAGCAGAGACCCAAGGTCAGCCCAGCACCCACATCTAGCAGCTCACCACTGCCTGTAGCTCCAGTTCCAAGTCACATACTTCCCTCTGGCTTCTGTAAGCACTACACTACATACAACAACAAACCCACGCATAGATACACACAATTAAAATAAAAATAAACTGAATTTTCAGGCTTATAATAAACACTTACCCCTTTCTTCCCTCAAAACTCAAATATTCCTCCTTGCTCTTTTCAAATTCATGGCCCTCTTTTTTCCTTTGTTACTGAACGCATATAACATACATACATATATAGTCCTAAATATAACCCACTCAGTCTGAGTAATGTTATTTGTATGATTTGGGCTAACCTTGGGTATGGACAACACACCAGTGTACTTCCACAAACAAGACTATTAGAAAGGTTCTGTAGTTGCCCAGCGGTTCTTGAGAGTAGGCTCATGACTTTCCCCATCCACTTTGCATATTTTACTGGTATCCATGCTCAGCTCACGTTGGCACCATCCTGTTGGTGATACTTCATGGGTATAGCCTCTGACATTGCAAAGAGACACAATCTCATAGCACACTCTCTGACCTCTAGCTCCTACAGTGGAGGGGAAGCAAGCAATGAAAGTCATCCTAGCTACCCAGTCAGCTTGGAGGCTGGAGATGGAATAGATAGATGAGATAGATGAGATGAGATGAGATGAGATGAGATAGATGATGAGATAGATAGATAGATGAGATGAGATGGATGATAGATGAGATGAGATGGATAGATAATAGATAGATGATTGATAGATGATAGGATAGATAGATGATAGATAGATAGATGAGATAGATGAGATGGTGATAGATAGATAGATAGATAGATGAGATAGATAGATAAAGGTGAGACACTATTGGGTGGAAATATTGAGACCGGAGAGCTGGGAGTCTGGGAGTCCTGGGGTGATGAGTGGGGACTGACTTCTGCCTTGTGTGTTTGTTCGCGGTCTGTGTCTAGACTCCTACTGGAACATCAGGACGCCATTGCCCACTGAAGAGGGTGACCTGCTGGGGTGAACTGCTGGAGTCGCTGGGGGAGGGTGCCGCAGTGGAAGTCCTTTCTGTGGTGAGAACTTGTTCTAGCCTTTGCTTCAGCTATTTCGGGGATAGCAACTGCCATTCTCTCTCTTTTCTTTTTGAGGACCGCTCATACAATTTATTTCCATCATGTTTCCCCTCCCACGTTGATCCTATATCCTCTTCACCTCCCTACCCACCAAACTTTGTTCTTTTTCTTTCTTTTTTTTTTTTTTTTTTTAAAGATTTATTTATTTACTATATATGAGTACACTGTAGCTGTCTTCAGACACACCAGAAGAGGGCATCAGACCTCATCATAGATGGTTGTGAGCCACCATGTGGTTGCTGGGATTTGAACTCAGGACCTCTGGGAGAGCAGTCGGTGCTCTTAGCCGCTGAGTCATCTCTCCAGCCCTTCTTTTTTTTAGTATGATTTATTTAATGTATATGAATACACTGTCACTGCCTTCAGACCACGCCCAGAAGGGGGCATCAGGTCTCATCACAGATGGTTGTGAGCCCACCCATGTGGAGTGCTGGGGAATTGAACTCAGGACCTCTGGAAAGAGCAGTCAGTGCTCTTAACCACTGAGCCATCTCTCCAGCCTTATTATTTTTCTATATGAAAGAAAAGAGCACACAACCTCCCACAACACACACATACACTCACAACCACACACACATACTCACAGCCAGAGTCAAGGTAACAAGAGACAGTAAGACCAAATAAGGGAAGAAAAGGAAGGAAGAAAGGAAGGAAGGAAGGAAGGAAGAAGAAAGAAAGAAAGAAAGAAAGAAAGAAAGAAAGAAAGAAAGGAAGAAAAGCCCAAATAAAACAATGTAGAATAAAAGTCTAAAAACTTACTCAAGTTCATTTGTGTCAGCCAACCACCCCTCAAGTATGGTTAATACGCCCTAATGAATGAGACTCCACTGAAGAGGAGCGATTTCCTTGTGCAGAGAGTGAGGGACTTTGAAGGACTGCATCACACCCTCCTCTCAAGGCTCAAGGGTTTAGGAGCCAGAGATGAGATGGATGAACTCGAGACCATGGCAGCACACTCAGGACCTGCACAGTTCAAGCCAGACAGGAGTCCCAATACTGGGGGAAGTAGACAGGGCTCCTGCTTCCCTATCACAGAGACTATCTGCAGCAGCCTCCTCCCTCCTTCCTCTGCTGGCACAGAGAACTCAGGGCCAGACAGGTGTTGCTCTGTAATGGAAAGCACCACGTTTAACGTGTGCACAAGGGCCTGGTTTCACCAATCCTCAGAACTCTCCTCCCTAAAATTCTGTAATTCCTTGCATCTCAGGTTACAAAATGATCTGTTCCTGTTGTAGGGGCATGTGAAAAAGACTTAAAAATCTGCTTACGAAAACATGAAATGTGAATACCAAAGAAATCCTGTATTTTCCAAGGGTTCTTTTTTTTATTTACGATTCCCTTTTTTTTAAATGTGTTCTTTTGAATATTTGTATCACCTACGTTATTTAAGTTTTTATCAATGCTTCAAAACCCAGTCCAGATATTTAGGACCATGCAGACTTTGCAGGCTAAATCTTCAATGTAATTCTAGTCTGTCTTTTCCTTAGAACCCATATCTCATATGTGAGGCAGTCACCATGGAACAGGCTGGAAAAATAACACAGTTTTGTTCTTTTTTCCTTTGCAGGGGAGCCGTTGACTAATGACCTAACAAGGAAAACACATAAATCAGCTCTCAAGACTGATCTCCTTTCCTTGACAGTAAATTAGCAGTATCCAAGGATGGCGAGCTATCGATGAGGAGCCTCATGATAAAAGTGAGTCTGGGGCCTAAGGTGGTGTCTGCAGCAGCGTGAGCTGAACCACGGAAGGCTCAAGCAGGCTGGAGTGCCAGAAGTGGGTCATAAGTCACTTAGGAGTATGTACATATTGAAGTACACCATGTATCCATCAAACCAGCGGATGATCGTTTAGGGAGAAGACTAAATATGAGAATAGCAGCCTATAAGTCAGCCATGGCTCAGGTTTACGTAATGTAATTGGATTCGTGACTCACTTGCCAGTGTGTTTCATTTAGTGCTGAGCCTTCTGTTGCTCTCATTCTCTATACCTCTGTCAGCTGGGTCTTGCCGAAAGTATCATCTACTAACAGAAGCTTCTCTCTGATAAGTGTTGAGAGGTGCCTAGCATACAGGTATAATGCTGATAGGTTACTAAAGGCTGTCCTATAATTGTGTCTTCCATTAGTAGAATAACTGTAGTAGGTTTTACCTAGAATTTAGGACTTGCTCTAGCTTATAGGTTCTGGTCCAATAATGTTATCAAACCTAGGCTCCATCTTTGTGGAGTGGACTGCTGGCTACTTGCTAATGTTCGGGACTACTGCTTCACCTCACTGAGCAGTTATCTTGCTTTAATCAGGCTACACTATCAGAGCTCACAGGGTTCCCAGCAGTAATGCATGACTACTTCCCTTGTGGTAGTGCATGGCCCCTTCCAGCACTGTGGAATCCAGGAGGAATGGAGCTAGGGTCCATACCCTGTTCTAGGTGGTTCCTTCGGGCACAGGATCTTTACCTCCTCCCGCTTCTCTCTGCTTCTTTCAGATGAAGATAAATACTGTGTTCTCTGATAAGAAGGTAGAAAAGAGATTTCACCCGCCAAGCACTATAAATGAACGTGGCACCAACAAAGCTCTACTGAACAGCACAGTACTCAGACCTTAATAACCAAAGAAATGTGTGTGGGTACCATTGAGCATCATATGTTGGGATGATGTGGAGACCAAAGACAGGAAGGGTGCACACAGGAACAGGCATGCTAATGTAGTATTAAATATTTAACATATCCTGGTACATTGCACCTCACTCTGCCCAATGTTCTGTGTTCCGAATGAAAGACATATGTACAGCTTTGTGTTTTGTTGGTTTTATTTAAAACAGCCCAGTGGCTCACTTCCAGCAATAATCCCAAGCATTAACCAAATCGAGTATTTCATTCATGTTAGATTTGAACTGGGCAGCCCTTTGGCTGCTCTTCTCCAAGCTCATTTTACGGTTGTGCTTTCTGTCCCACTCTGTCCCCAGGCATGGTCTCTCTCCTCTGCTTCTCCTTCTCCTGGCCTGGCAAATCTCATTCTCCTTCTCCCTCCATCCCTAGCCCAGGAATGCTCTAAGTCCCACCTCTGTCTGCCCTGCCCAACCCTTAGCTGCTGGCAACTTTATTTACCAATCAGAACCAACTGGGGGTAGGGTCCCTCAGTGTCTTACATGGGAACCCGCGGACTCTTGTGCAAACAATTTGGGGGACCCAAATTGACGTAAGAAGACAAGCAACATTAGGCCAAACCCACCGCACACTAGTATGACATCACACACATGCGTTCTGAGTTCTGCGTCTTCACTGCTGCTGATGTTTGCACTTGAGACAAAAGCCCAGCGAATGACAGCATTCTGTCTGTCACTTGATTTTCACCAGCTACTCAACCACTCAGGTGACTGCCGCAAGCATCTTAGGTATGCCGTGTCAGGATCTGTATTGCTTTGGTGATGCCTGTTTCTTTTGTTGTCAAATCATGATTCATTCACCTGAGAACCACGCGGGTGGCTTGGGGCTGGGCCCGGGCCCAGCAGTTGTGAGGCCAGCATCAACTCTGCCTTCCAGGGCTTGAGGCTGGCAGTGGCAAACACAGTGCAGCCCCAGGACACAGGCTCAGCTGTAAGATAGGGCCATGTCCCTGCCCTCACAAGGCATGGGGCAGCCCTGTGCCATCGAGGGGCCAAGTTGTGCTGAACTTTCTGACAGCTCAGGACAGACCAGGGGGAGAAAGGAGGAAGAAACATCCTCCCTGACTTCCTCTGAGTCAATTACCCAGATAACTGGAAGGCAGATGGTACGGTTTTGCCATGCAAATGAAATCAGACAGATCTCCCACAAGCTCATAAGCCCTGTCCTTATAAGTAACGGGAAGAAATTTCCTCTTAATTGGTTCTGTCTGTTGTTTGAATGCCATTTTCTCAGTGCTGTCAACTCTCATGTCTCCACCGATGAATAGAAATCCCAGTTTGGGTCACCCAAAGTATGAAATCATTTGAGCAGCGTATGCTGTTCACTTACTGAAGACAGGAGTCACCGCAGTTCAGCCCGTTCTTGGAATTCGAATTTTACAAATGAAACCATACCCATTAGGCACGCCGGGGAACGGCCGGGCCTGGGAAGTGCTGCTGCCTTTCCCACCCTGGGCCTGCACTACAGACTCAGCTCCCTGGCCCATCTGCCAGCTTACAGTATCTCCTTCCGTGGCCGTGCCGAATGGAGCTGGCCAGAGGTTTTGAGACACGCATAGCATAAAGCGTTTTACTCTCGTCATTTAAAAATGCACAGTGTGTGTCATTTTAGGACTTTTGCAATATAATACAGCCATCAACTTTTCAGGATACTCGTTTTTAGTTTTTAGTGACTAGTTATTACTGCTGTTATATATACATTCATACCAGTTTCTTGCTTTCTTAAATCGCCATCCCCTTTTCACTTCCTTTTGGTCGCATACTCAAGGTGTTGCCGGGTTCAGATGGTATTCCTGTGCATAGCTTTGGTAGCCCACTAGAATACTGTTCTATGGTGGTCACACCATGTCGAAGCCCCCACCAACTACAGGGGTTCTGAAGCTTATGCTCTTGTCACCCGCTTCTTTTCTTTCTATTACTGAGTAATTTGTGGGTGGGGGAGTATTTCGCTTAGGGTTTTGGGTTTGAAATTCCCAACGATTAGTAGATGCTGGAACTTCTCACACGCGGTTGCTGAGCAGAGCAGTCACATGTCACCTCCGTAGATTGTCCCTGTCCATATTCTTACCATTCTCATGGGCTCATAGACAGTATTCCAAGCATTCATAGGTCCAGTACTGAGAAGAAACCTGCTTTTTACCTATCTTTAAATGAAGTTGCTGCTATTTCTAAGAGTGTTCTTCTGTTATCTGTATTAGCAGATCTTGTGATTCACGATATTTTGCCTCTTATGTTTAGGGGATATAGTTTTGTATAAAAAGGTCATTAGCTAAAGGGATGGCTAGCAGTGAAGCACTCACTGTTGCTCTTGCAGGGGAACTGAGTTTTGAGTCACCTACATGGAAGTCATAAATCACATATAATCTCAGGGCTGATGCCTCCTTCAACCTCTGAAGACACCAAGCACACGTGTCGCAGACGAAGTTATAGTAAAAGACTAGTGCCAAACTTATAAATAACTAAGATAGAAAGCACATCGCCAAAAAAGGAGAAGTCAACTAAAGAGAAGAGAGGGGAGAGGGAGGAGAAACAGCACTGTATGTGTGTGTGTGTGTGTGTGTGTGTGTATGTGTGTGTGTGTGTGTGGTGGTGGGGGGGGTGTGTGGGATGTGTATGGGGTGTGTGTGTGTGTATGTGGGGGTGTATAGTGTGCCTGTCTCGTGTGTGTGTGTGTGTATGGGTGTGTGTGCCTGTGCCTGTGTGTGTGTGTGTATTATGTACTGTGCCTGTGTGTGTGTATGGGTGGTGTGTGTGCCTGGGGGGTGTGTGTATGTATGGGTATATGTGTGTGTGTGTGTGTGTGTGTGTGTGTGTATGGGTGTGTGTGTATGTATGGGTGTGTGTGTCTGTGTGTGTATGGCATGTGTGCCTGTGTGTGTGTGTGTGCTCAGGTGTGCGCGCATGCACGTTAATGCTTACAGGACTCTCAGGAACCTGTGAGGATGGAGGCTACGCATCAGAATTTCCTGGATGAGAACAGGCGACAAGACAGATAACCAGATAAATTCCTTCCTGGGCAACACGCCAGTTCTGAATCGAGCATTAGTCCAGATAATTTTAAGTCCTCCAGAGCCCATTTTCTAATCACAAAGTTTTGCAATCCCTAAGGTACAGAGCCCCTAAAGCTCTAGAAAGAAGAAATGAAAACCATGGTACAGACCCTGTCGTCTCTAAAATGATAAAGAATTATACAGCTGTGAATCTCAACTTGGCAACTCAATCCATATCAAAACGTGTGACCCTAGAACTTGATTCAGCTTGCTTTTTCACAGAACTGTGTTGACCTGAGCCAGTATCTGTGGTTTAGTCCTACTTAGTGTGGTGCCACACCACATTGTCATCTCTTAGGAATTTTCTCCTTCCATTGGTTCTGTTTCATTAGCCATTCTCCTACCAGAGACATTCCTCTCACCCCTCAGTTTACCCTGGCCGAGTCCCTCAGTGGCTGAAAGTATGTACTGGAGCATTATTGCAATTTTAACACTACTACATTTCTGAACCCTAAGCACGCCTGTGTCAGTCCTTGGGCACCCTGTGAATAGATAAACAGAATCAGTGTGAGAGCCAAACCCAGAGCTTTAATGCTTGTGTTTACCAAGGTCAAGTTCCATGAGTAAACTCCTGGTGGCTTTCTTTCTCTCCCTCAGTAATTCTTTTCCCTAGAGTTAGAGGCTTTTCGTGTTTGGATGAGCCTGTCTTAGAGATATTTGAACATTCTTCAGGCTGGTACACAACACCGGCTAGAACACACAGCTAGAAAAATTAGGGTTTGTACTGGGTGAGAGGTAATTTCAAAAGGCATTGGCAACCAATCTGGGGCTAAATGTGAACTCCTGGCAGATGCTCCTCTCTGAGAAGGTTTAAAGACCTCAGGAGCTTTATCTTGAAAGGTGCTGAAGGAGCTGGATGGTGACTTGGATGTGACTCAGTGGTAGAGAATGTTGGTGTTCCATCCACAGCACAGACAGGAGGTGGGGGATGGTAGGAGGTACAGGTAACTCCCACAGGGAGATAAGGAACCGTGATAATTCAGAGAAGCTCGCCTTTGTCTTCTGTAGCAATGCTAGAAGCCCAAGTGTGATGATCTCTCTGTTCACCAAGTTAAACTTGAGCTCTTTGTTAACCCCATCTGTGTTTCAGACAGTGGGTTGTCTTCCAAGGTCCTCCTTGTGCTGGAGGTCCCATGACTAACTAGGTCTTCAGACTACTAGCTTCAGTCGAAGAATGGAATGTTTGAACTATTACATTTTCAAAGAAAAATTTTTAGTAGGATCCATACAGAAACTTAAATGTTCTAAAAGTCACATTCTGAAAGGACTCAGGTGAAACCATCTCTTGTCTTTCATTTTCTGGTGTTTATTTACACATTTAAGAATGATGCATGATGAGCGTTTCTACTTATAGAATGTAGTGCCATTTCAATACATAGTGCCATCTGTAGTAATCAGATCAGGGGTCACTACCCATCATATACCCCTCATATGCCAGTGTTTTTTTTGTTAAGCCAAATTATGTTCTATTTAACTCAGTGAATCAAAAAATTTTTTTTCATTTCTGTAAGAAGTGAATGGAAGGATTGTTAAGGAGAATTGTGTGCATTCATGCCCTATACGTCTTTAACTTAGAATGTGCTTTCTGCACTACACATCCACCTGGTCCAGCAGACTTTAGGGGTCCAGTGGTATTTGACACAGCGGTTGCCATCTTGTGTAATATAGTTCTCTTTGGTTGCAGGTGCTCCTCACCTGATCTGTCAGACCCCAAAACATGAGTTGTTTTTACAGGATGTCTTTCTGTCAAAAATTGTTTCCATTTTAAAAAATTAAAACAAAACAAACGGGGTTGGGGATTTAAGTGGTAGAGCGCTGTTTAGCAAAATGTGAAAAATGCCCAAAAAAGAAAAAAAAAAAAAAACAAACAAACAAACAACCTATAAGGATTATGTAATTTGCACTGGCCCTTGCAACAAGGATCAAACAGGAACTGTGAGGGGAAAGGAGCCGAGGAGGTTGGGGGGAGCTCAGACCTTCAACCTGCCTGTCCACAATGCTCTTTGCCCTTACATAGTAGGAGGGGGAGTTGAGATCCTGTGCTTGGAGCAGGTGCTGGCTTAGATGTAGACTGAGAAGGTAGAAGAACTTTGGCAATGAATCTACAGGCCTGAGGTCATCTAGAATTCCAAGAACAACAATAGCAACAAAGTTATGTGTGCAATGTATCCTTCGGTAAACTCCTGAGCAAAGAAACAGTGTTCATCCCAGGAAGCCTGTATAAATGATATTATATTTGGTGCTTAACTGAATATAGCTGCTAGAATGCTGCTTCAACTAAGAATCACTCAGTGCTGATGGTTCTGAAGTCATCCAGAGCTTTTTGTTTCCAACCGGGTGTTTCTTTACCTAAAGACCAAGCACGGGGAGCTTGCCTGTAATCTAAATACTTAGAATCTCAAATTTGGGGCCAGCCTGGGCTAGATACTAAATCTCTGTTTCCTTCACTCCTGATGATGATTGAGGAGCTTGTGTGTGTGTGTGTGTGTGTGTGTGTGTGTGTGTGTGTGTGTGTGTGTGTGTGTGTGTAGAAGGGTCATGCAGCTTCCTTGAGGTTTGGCCACCCAGGAACACTGCCATCGCCCTATGGGGGCCTATAATTAGCAAAACCAAGCGTTTGACTCCCTGAGTCTTTAGCTACGCATTCTCAGACAGCCTGGAAATCCCTAGCAGGCAAGGGTCACAGGGCTAGAGGAAATCGCTCTCCAGAGACCAGGGAGAAGGGAGAAAAGCTGAAGCCTGTCATGCTCGCCCATCTTGTGAAGACGTGCGAGAATGGGAAACGGAGAGAGGCCAAATAGAATTGCAAGTGGCTTAGTGGATCTTCCTGGCGCTAAAATCTCACATGTGGGTTAACCAGGACTGATTTCAGAAGAAGCCACCCGTGTGCTTCAGAATACGACTTATTTCCCCATTTCAGTTCATGCTGCATGAACAGTTCCTGCATGGTTAAGGAAGGCTTCTTATCCCTCTGGACAGCCCTGAAGTTCAGAGGGACGGGCTGTGATAGCAGGAAAGCCACAGATCTGACCGGTGTTGATGCTTCTGTCTTTTGAGAGAAAGCCTCTTTCAAATAGTAGACTTCCCACAGTAGGTAACAGTGATCAAAGGTAGAAGTTTGCCCTTTTGGGTTTTTATCTTGTTGCTGTGTGGCATCTCTGGTATGGGGGATGGAATTTAAGGCCTCACGCGTGTTCTACAGAGATACATCCCCAGCCCCCACCTTCGAAGTAATTACATAACCCAATCCCTAATTAAAAGGGACAGCCAATTGCTAAAGAGCCCCTATGGAAGAATGAATGGTTCAGCACTTTCAGGGTGGTTTGTAGGCCCTGAACTTGTCTGGAACAGTTCTCCTGTTCTTGGTTTCCATGCAGTGTGTGAGCCACACTCGCACACACACACACACACACACACACACACACACACACACACACACACCTGTCAGTCAATCTCCGTGTCCTTGAACTCCCGTCCTTTGCTGGGCTCACTAAAAGCCCAAAGCTCCAAAGGCTCTGGGGGAATCCTGCTTCCAAGGTTTTCACACCAGCTTCTACTTTCTCGATGGAGCAAACGGAAGCAATTTAGTTAGTGACGTGTTACAGGCTCAGAAGTCAGGCAGGCAGGCCTTCCTTTGTCCTTTTACAGCAGCAGGACGTCTCTACAGCATCATCCCCTGCTGCCTTCAAAAACCTAATCTGTCCTAAAGGAAAGAAAATTATTTCCATAAGGAATCTTACGCCGTATCAGTGTGCAGTACTGAGAGACTAATCTTACTGGATTAGCATATAAAACCCAGACTCTGCTTATCGGGCGTTTGCAGTCTCTTAGGCGGTTTAAGCAAGAACACGTCACTTTAGGAAATCATTGAAACTGCTTAATGTATCCCTAGGAGAGAAGCAGATTTTTGTGCATCAAAACTGCTGTCTGGGGGGGATGGGGATTTAGCTCAGTGGTAGAGCGCTGCCTTAGGCTTAAGCACAAGGCCCTAGGTTCAGTCCTCAGCTCCAAAAAAAAAAAAAAAAAATGCTGTCTGAACATCTGTCTCTCTCTTTTTTTCCCCCTTTGTAAGGACCAAAAGCTGATCATTGATGTGGTCCGAACCAGCCAGGGAGACACTGATGGAAATCTTAGAGACGCCAGCAACTGAGCGTGGCAGGTGACTAATCTTTACATGTATGACAATAAGTTAATAGAGATGGCGGTGGCTAGCGTTCACACTAAATGTTCACTGTCATAGGGAATCTTAGTGTGGACAATGGACTTCACATCTGAACCACCGTGGAATATCCATTGGCAGAGGCATTCTCGAATGGGTATCAAAGGTGTTTTTTTGTTTTTTGTTTTCCTCTACAGTAGGAACAGAGACTCTGGGTGTGACCATGCAAGCTCTGTCTCAGCATTCAGCAGGTGGCTGGATATATCCGTGAAGAAATCATGCTGCTTGATAGGATGTCAAAATCCTTGTGTGTGAGATAACTTAGAAGAGAGTCTACAGCACAATCAAAGGTTTTTCCCCAAGTGTGTCAAGTGAGGTCCATGGTGACCTGGTGTCCTTACATTGCACAAACAACTCAGTTTTCATGACAGTCTGAGATTAGAAATTTAATGCCATTAATCCCTGCACTTGGGAAGCAGAGAGACAAACAGATTTCTGTGGTCTGAGGCTAGCCTGATCTACATAATAAGTTCCAGGATAGCCAGAGCTCCATTAATAAGACTCAAAGAAAAAAGTTGGATGTGTGAGGCCACGTGCCTGTAATACAGCACTAGACAGAAGGCACAGGGAGTTCAAGGCTAGACTGGGCTGTCTCAACAACAAGAGGGAAAAAAATGGTTTGGTTCATTCTGAAATAAATCAATTAATCCCCGTGTTATTATTTTAGTGCCAATAATTGCCACTTCCTAATCGACTTAACAGAATTGCCTAATTACTTCTTAATGGGTTGTGCTCATAAATTTCTTGTTCTTAATGTAATGGGTTGCCAAGAAATCATTGTCTCCAGATTCACTTAAAAAAAAAAAATCAAAACTTCAAGCTATCTTATGTGCGAATGTTTTTAAGCAATCTGGATGTATAAATATACTGATTTAAGATAAAAGGTTTTTTTTTTTGTTTTTTAGCTCTGCTGTAGCCTAAGTGGCAGAGACCATACACAGACGTATGGTCTCTTGTACACCTTCATGCCCCCTAGCTTGTGACTGGCCACTTAGAATTCTTTCTGGGCCTCAGGTGCTTACCTGTAAAAGGGTTTCTAATTCCCAGACAGAGGTTAGGGAGGAACATGCTAAGCAGATGCCATAGCACCTGACACACATCCAGTATATCACCCGCCTCGCAGTCCTGTTGTTTACTGCTGGCCCAGTAAGCCATTTCCGTGCCCTGATGCCCTATTCCTCCACTACAATTGCACCATAGACTTGATCTATGGTGTCAGCTGTCCTTGCAGTGAAACGGACCACCAGTCGCCTCGTATTACTGTCTTCTCGGACAGACTGGCCGGTTAGCACTCATTTGTGTGCACGCCATGCGCACAGGAACTGTCACCTGCAGGAATATCATTGCCCTGTGGCTCAAAGGAACTCTGCCATGGTTACTGTGAGAGGGACTCTGGGATGAGAAGGAAGTGCTCTGGCTGCCTTGCAGTTAAATGGCTTAGGAGTCTGTCAGCAAGGCTGGCTGGCGAGACCTCCGTGGATGCTCAGAGCTCCGTGTCAGTGCAAGATGTACTTTTCATTTTCTCAACCGGGCTACCCAGGAATTGAGATTCTTCATCCAGGGAATTACAAAGTAATAATTATACTAAGACAGTCGGTCACCTTGGCAAGGAAACAGCACCTTTGAGCTTTGGCCAAATTAGGCCCAGTATTACTTCTGTGTTTAATTTATTGTTGTTATCGTCGTTTGTGTTTCTTTATTGTTGTTTTTTTTTTTTTTTTTTTTGTCTTGTTTTTTGCTTTCTTAATTGGAAATAGTTTTTCTCCCAAAGTTTCCTTCAAAACCGTAAAGAGCCTATCCAGGTGCTAATCTTTAGACTTCGTATGTGTGACTTGGAGAGATCGGAGGAAGCGTGACCTGTTGACATTCTCTCTTTCAGGAACTAGAGCACACCAAAGACATGGAGAGCCGTGCTGTTGCAGACTCCAGGGCCCTGGAGGAAGGGAAGCAGAGCCAAGCAGTGATTGAAGATGCGAGCCTGCCTCTTGAGCAAAAGAAGAGGAAGATCCAGAGGAATCTACGGACGCTGGAGCAGACTGGACATGTGTCCTCCAAAAACAAGTACCAAGACATTCTCAACGAGATCGCCAAGGTGTCTGGAAATACCTTTCTTCCTTTCCCACGTAGACATTTGCTGGCACATGCGGGGCATCCTGGGAGATGACCTGGGGACTCACAGGAGCATACGGAGTTCCTGTTTTCCTTAGTATTCTGAAATTTTAAAGGTTTTGAGGATTTGTGGCTTCTATAAGGAATAGATACAACCCCCCCAGGCCAGGAGGAGAGTCAAACGCACCAGGGTAAACACTCTGGGAATGTAATGAGCAGTGAGTTCTGTTACAACTCTAAGTCAGGGGGTTGGGATTTAGCTCAGTGGTAGAGCGCTTGCCTAGCAAGCACAAGGCCCTGGGTTCGGTCCCCAGCTCTGAAAAAAAAAAAAAAAAAAAAAAAACAACTCTAAGTCAGGGCTACCTACTGCCTGCCTGCCCGCCTGCCTGCCTGCCTGCTTGTTTTATGATGCTTTGGGAAACAATTGTTTCTTTCACTGTTCACTGCCCTAAAGTCCCAATTGCTCTTGGGAGCTGCCGTTGAGATGGTAACTGTATGTCCCTGCGAATCTGCTTTGACGCAGTTGAGCCTTACTGCAGCTCAGACTTCAAGGTTCGTTTCTGTTTCTCACGGCACATCTTGCACTTGAGAATGTCCTGGGAAAGTGATCTCAACTTTGCGCAAGGAAACAGGAAATGGTTGAGATCTGTTTGCTGAGGATAAGGAAGGACATATTTGGGTAAAAGGACATTTTTTTTTTTTTTTTTCATTCAAATGTATACATCCGTGTGGGTCTGAGCTTAAAATCAGTTAAATAATTAGAGGAACATGTTCTTTGTCAAGCCCTGGAGTTAAATGAGCGGTCTGATTCTTTGGTAGAAAATTATGGTCGCTTTAGCAGAAGGATTATATCTCTTGCCCTGAGTAATCTAAAGAAGCTATCCTTTCTTTTCAAAGTTTGATAGAGAATAGTTTCTTTGAGATTATGAGACAGAGAAGTCAGGGCTGTTTGCAATCAATGAGAAAGCTCTGTTTATTAATGAAGATTTATTTCAGGAGGTGTTGGGAATGTGCCTCTGAATTCCTGCAACAGTTGGTTTTAATCTGTTCAAAGGAAAATCATCGTGAAACAGGCAACATTTCAAGTAAAATGTTCTCATAGCTTACTGGCTTATTTTTAAATTTTAGAGAGAGAGAGAGAGAGAGAGAGAGAGAGAGAGAGAGAGAGAGCGCTTGTGTGTCTGAACGAGTATTAGCACATATGCACCACAGTGTATGCACAGGGAGGTCAGAGGACAACCTTTGTGAGTTCACAACTCCTACCTTTTTTGAGGCAGTTTCACTTTGTCTCTGCTGTGCAGAGTCCTCCAGGGTAGCTGGCCCAGGAGCTTCCAGCCAACTCCTGGTTCCCACCTCCCATCTCACAGAAGGAGCGCTGCAATGCTGCCACATCTGAGTTTTTATGTGGGTTCTGGGCCTCAGACACAAGTCATCCAGTTTGCATGGCAAGCACTTTGCCTACTGAGAACTCTCCTGCCCTTACTGAATGACTTTTTTTTTTTTTTTTGTCATTCAAGAGAGTGCCCCTGAATAGTTTGAGCCCCGTTTATTTATACAGAATTTATTCAGAGCTTTCAAACACATTCAGCTTCAGATTTTCCTTAATCATTATCCAAGAGTCTCAACAAGTACTTATTAGAATTCGTTTTAAGCTCCCCTTATTTCCTTGTGGTTAATCTTTTCATACTTTTTTTAATTAATCATTCCGTTCGCTTATATCCCAAATGATGCCCCCATCCCACATCCGCCTCCCTCCTACCCTTTGCCTGTATGAGGGTGCTCCCCACCCACCCACACTCTCCCATCCCATTGCTCCAGCCACGCTAGCATCAAGCCTCCCAGGACCAAGGGCCTCCTTCCATTGCTGTCACTGAATGCCTTTTTAAACCTAGATCTTCAAGTTCAGTTTTTTTTTTTGTTTGTTTTTTTTTCATTTTTTTTTTCAAGTTCAGTTTTAACACGACTCCCAGGATCTATGAGCAGAAAGACAAAAACCATATTCTAGGAATTCTATTTAAATCTAAGTATGGTCCTCTCTTGCTATCTGGAGGGAACTGGGTTTTGGATTCCAGCCAACAACCAGAATCCATGGGTGCTCAAGTTTCTTACATGAAATGGGTAATGTTTGCGTGTGAGCTACTCAGGTCCCCCTGCCCGTGTTTTACTAAAAGTAAAGTCAAATGTGTCTTGCCACGTCGCCAGACTGACTCACCCCGGGCTCAAGCAGCCTTCCTGTCTCAGCCTCGGAAGTGGCTGGGACCAACAGGTATGTGCCATCATGCCTGGCATATACTGTATGTCATATACTATATATACATGTATAATATAGACATATACACTATATGGCATATACTGGCATATAAGGATGTCTTTCCCATATACTCTACGTCATATCCCAAATAGTATGTAATTGCTTAAGGTTCCGAATGCAATTTAAGTGCTGTGTAAATATGTGTTCCCTACATTGCTTAGGGAGTAGTAAAAGGCTAACTATGCTCATTACAGAGGCAGTTTTCTTTTTCCTCTGTATTTTTACTCCTTGCACAAATCCAGTGCGGAGCTATAGAAATGGAGCCAGTTTTCAATCTTCTCAAGTCAGGAGAGCCATCGATGAACTGAGATCATATGTGAACATTAACCTTTTTATGGCTTAAAATATTCTTCCAAGAGGGAAGTTCAAAAGAGTCTGAAGAAATCACATTTCTCTAGCTAAGGTTTTCTTTGCGTTCCTTTTTCCTTCTCCGATGGGAGATTCCCAGTTGCTCTCTAGCTTGCCTGTCATCTCGTCTAGGAAGACTTTGAACTTCTCAACTGCTCGCCTCAACCTCCCGAGTGCTGGGGAGACGGGCGGACACCACTGGGCTTCACTCACTCATCGGACCCAAGGCGTCACACATGCTGTTAAGCAAGCACTCTACTAACTGAGCTACAACCCAGCCTTTTTTGCCTTTTTAAAAGCTTTTTTATTTCCTAAAACTGTTTGATGGTTCTCATATTAAGGGTGGAGGGTTGTCTATAAAGTGTGGGGGAGGGGCTGTGTGTGTGTGTGTGTGTGTGCTGTGTGTATGGGGGGCTGCTGTATGGGGGGGGGGTGGTGTTTTGTGTGTGTGTGTGCTGAGTATGTGTGAAGTGTGTGGTGTGTGTGTGTGTGTGTGTGTGTGTGTGTGTGTGTGTGTGTGTATACTCTTCTCTGAGTAGGCCGATGAAATCCAGAGGTTAACACTGGATACCATTCTTCATAGTTCACTACCCTAATTTTGAGACCAATCTCTCTGGAACCTGAATCTCACAGTAGTTTCAGCTAACTATCCCGCTAGCCAGTGAGCCCCCAAGGTCTCCCTGTGCCTGCCCCCAAGCTCTGGGGCTACACATGTGTGCTACCGTGCCAAGCTGTTATGTAAGGCTTAGGGATCTGAACTCGAATCCTCGGGAGAGCTCTTGACTGACTGATCCATCTCCCTAGTCTACTTCTCTCACTGAGGGGGGTGGAAATAAACTTTAGTAACCCTCTTAAAATAAAAATTGGAGCAGAAAGTGATAACAATGTGTTGGGCTGTGTTAATATATATAATGAGGTAGGTGCCTGAGATAAACTATAATCAGCAGCCATACACCGACCTGCTACCTGTTTTTTCTTCTTCTAAAGCATCGGTCTTCAGAAGAAGCGAGAGGCAGGCTCCCTCCAGCCCGTCATTATAGCCCTTTACTTGTTTCAGGATATTCGAAATCAAAGACTCCACCGCAAGCTTCGAAAGGCTGAGCTGTCAAAACTTCAGCAGACCCTGCACGCACTTAATAAGAAGGCAGCATTTTATGAGGATCAAATTAATTATTATGACACCTACATCAAGACCTGTGTAGACAACCTGAAAAGAAAGTGAGTTCAGATCCCCTTGGTGCCCACTCACAGTGTTGGGATTTGTTTGGGGAGACTGCAGCACCGGTGGTGGCCTGGGTTGCTTTGGAATCGTTCTAGTTTGCCTTATACCGCTGATAAAGGCCATGACCAGAGCAGCGCGGGGAGGAAAGGGTTTCATTGGCCTGCATGTGCTAACCACAGTCCCATCAGTAAGGGAACTCTAGTAGGAACCTGGGGCAGGAACAGAGGCAGAGAACACAGAAGAGTGGTACTCACTGACTTGCTCTTCATGGACTATTCAGCCTGCTTTCCTATAGAACCCAGGACCACCAGCCTAGAGAAGGCACCACCCACAGTGGGCTCCCCCAACCCCCATTGATCACTCATTAAGAAAATGACCTACAGGTTTGCTTCTGCCAACCTTAAGGAGGTGTTTCCTCAATTGGGGTTTCCTAGATTGGCTTTAAAATGACTTGAAGGTCTCAAATGACTTTAGATGAGTCACACTGACATAAAACTATCCAGCAGCTATATGTCTATTTGATTTGAGAATGTTTATGATGAATAGGAATTTGTTTACCTGATAGCGTTAGATAAGTCAGGTACTTGCTAATTGCACTGACCTAATGACCTAAATTTTAAATTAATCTATTTTTATTTTATGTGCATGCTTTGTCTGCATGTATCCAAGCAAGGGTGTCAGATCCCTTAGAACTGGAGTTACAAACAGTTGTGAACTGCCATGTGGGTACTGGGAATTGAATTCAGGTCCTCTGGAAGACCAGTCAGTGCTCTTAACCCCTGAGCCATCTCTCCAGCCCCAATGACCTAAATTTTAATAATTTAAAATTCTTTGTTGATTTTTTTAAAGCCATTTCTGACACGATAGGCTAAATTTTGGCAGCTCTCTCATACCCACTATTAATAAATTATAGATTTTTTATATACAATCTAATGACTCTCAGTGACAACTCTTTTGCTGATAATTATTCTTATCACTAGACTGGGTCAATGCTGATTAAAGTTTAATTACCCACTTAAGTGTGTGATGCGATGTTTCCAGATAACTTTCCTCTGCATAAAAGCAGTAGGAAGTGATACTATGTAGGAAAATCAATAGTGTTACTCATAGGAAGTCTGAAGAAAAGAGATAGTCTCCTCATCCGCCTTATAGTCTCCTCATCACCTTACTCCGGGCGGTCTTCATTCATTTGCTTGAAGGCTGTGCAAGTCTTTTTTTAACACTCTACCATAGAGAAATCAATCAAGCAAACTTTCAATGGAATATGATCCCTAGTGGTTTGGCTTCACATAGCTTTACAGCAACTTTAAGCCATGAACTCTGTAGTCCTAATGTGGGTTCTGAGTCTCTAATAGTTTGTGATCTTGATTTTCTCATGTTTAACATGAGGTTGAGAGTGCTGTCTTCTTGGGGGTAGCTGTGAAAGCGAAATGAAATTACTTGTAGCAAAGGCATGCATTAATATCAAAGGACCATGGAAACCACTCATTTTGGAAAATACAAACTGATATGTTTAAAGTATATATTTGGAACATAATATGTATAAAGTATATATTTGGAACAGGGCTAGATCAGTTTTATTAATACCTTCAGTTTGGAACAGCAAGTTCATGTAATTACTCTAGGGCTACTCCAGTGACTTACAAGACAGACACTTGGTCCAGTATGCCTGAGAATGCAGCATACCTTTTAGTTTAAACACCAACTTCAGTCACTTAGGAAATCCACATGGGTAGTGATTCCAAAGCATGGGGACCGTTGTCACCTTCTATCAAAGATCAGTACAGTCCCTCCACTCCCCCACCCCTGAACTGTGGGGTGTCTCTGGCCACGGTTGCTGCACCATTTGGAACATCTTGACAACAGGTCATCTGTTCTCTTTGGCTCAGAAATTCTCGGAGATCAATTAAACTGGATGGAAAAGCAGAACCCAAAGGAACGAAGAGAGTGAAGCCAGTGAGGTACACGGCAGCAAAACTACATGACAAAGGTGTCCTGCTGGGCATAGACGATCTTCAAACCAACCAGTAAGTAGGGGCCAGCATTGCCCTCCAGTCATACACAAGCTGACTAGGAGGTCCTGGGTGGCTTGGAGGGTCTGTTTGTTCTAGCAAGGCTTAGCCTGTGTTACAGATCACTAGTCATACGCCTCACCACCCCACCACCCGACCTTCAACACCAGGCCCTGATGTGATTGGTCCTGAGAAGGGTGTGTAGCCAGAAGTCATGTGTCCTAAGGTTTGTCCAGTATATGAATCTGAGGGTCTCTCTTGGTCCCTTCAAACGAACTGAGTCAGAGCCATGAGCATGAAAGGCTGCCTTTTGATCTTGGTGCAAGAGTTACTAACAGTTACTAAACAGTGTTTGCATTTCAAAACCACAAGCCGTGACAGCCCCTGGTCAGAACCACCTCGACCAGCGTGCTGGGAGTATGTGAATTCAAGGTGGAAGAACCAACAGAAATGGCGGTACATGCCCTCAGCAGGCACACCGTGCATTCGAGCATGCCTTGCTCTGCCTTTGCAGAAGGCCATGAGTCTCATGCATATCCTTCCTGTCTTCCTTTGTCTCAAGAGAAGTCATCCTTTGGCGTTGGCCTTCTCTCTGACTCCCTCCTCCTTCCAGGACCGGGCCCACAGCATCTGATTCTATAAGCTCTGTGAACACACATCTTTGCCTCGTGAAGTTTCTGTAAAGAGGATTACCTAATGAACGTTGCTGTCCCAACAGGGGTATAAGGCCATGTCCAAGGATCACACCTGCTCGTTCCTTTGTAATTAGTAGTTCAGATCCCAGCAGTGGAAGATGATGCAGGGTGTTCGGCTGCCCTGGGATCCCCACACCAGTCTGCTCACTGGCCCTAAGTTGAACTGTGTCGGTTTCTTTCTTCTTTAGTGGTTTTCTTGTGATCGCATGTGTCTGACTGTTCCTTTTCCATAGGTTTAAGAATGTTATGTTCGATATCATAGCTACTGAGGACATGGGCATCTTTGACGTCAGATCCAAATTCCTCGGCGTTGAGATGGAAAAGGTGCAACTCAATATTCAGGTGAGCTGGGGTTTTACCCAGAGGCCATTGCGGCTCTCCTTGCATACTACGCCGCAGCACCTGACAAACCTTGCTGCTAGAGCTGACAGCCTGAGTTTAATTTCTGGAACTCAGATAGTAGAAGGACCTCCACATGCACGCACACACACACACACACACACACACACACACACACACACACACACACACACATGCACGAAAATTGTGTCTGATATTAACTGATAATAGTTTTCTTCCATGCAGTTTTTTCTTTCCAATGCTGAAGTTCAAGCCCAAAAGCTCTCACACACACACTAACTAACTTTGTACCATGGAATTATAACCTCAGCCCTCTGTCTGTCAGTCAGCCATTTGTTCTACTCTCGGCAGTAATTCTCTCAGTGTGTCCTAACCACACCACCACTCACGGTCACTTACGAACTTGTTAAAACGCAGCTCTCAACCCCGGAGCTGCCACGGGTTCAGGATTCCAAGTCCTAGCTCACCTGTATTTGTAAGCATACTAACGCTTTAGAAGCCACATGGGATTATTGGATCAGCCAGGTCTATTTCGTCATTGGTTCTTCCGGTGCATTTTTAAACAATGGCATCACACTGAGATGTCCTCCTTCCCTCTGGTTCCAGGACTTACTTCAGATGCAGTATGAAGGGGTGGCCGTGATGAAGATGTTCGATAAGGTGAAAGTAAACGTGAATCTTCTCATTTACCTTCTGAACAAGAAGTTCTACGGGAAGTGACGTGCCGACTGCTGAGGGACTCGTGGACTCTCTACTGCCTGCCTTGAGAAATGAGTTTGTCTAGTATTTTTGTTTTAAAACATGATTGAAATCACGGCTTATAAATGTGTGATTTTTTTTTTTTAAAGACCAAAACTGTTCTGAAGAATGTAGCCACGTGCCTTTTTGATAATTGGATACTGCAGCAGGGGGATAGACAAGATGGGCTGATGGGACACACCCAGTACTGTGGCACAGGTACTCCGTCTGAAAAGTTCTGAACGCCCTGTGATTTGTTTTAAAGTAGGGGGAGAAAGTTGAGCTGACTAGGGACAAATGTATAAACCTATTTTCCTATGAAAAAAATTTTTTAAATGTCCCACTTAAATGATGTAATTCTTCGCAGATTTTTTTTTTATCTGTGGAGAAATAGAGATCTAATTAATTTGTAATGAATTATTTAGACATATAGTTCTAAGCCCTGCCTTCTGGGAATTATCGGTTTTAAAGAGAACTTTTGTGCAATTCAAAATGAAGTTTTTATAAGCAATTGAAAGTGATGACACAGCAACACTTTCTGTATAAAAGTATATATTTTATGTGATTTATTCAATTTATTCAAAGTGCACTACTGCCTCATGGGAAGGCTCCTGTAGGAGGAGTCGCAGGAAACACGGTGGATAGCAAGTAGAGACCCCCACCTTCACCCTCACCTTTTATTTGAATACTTCAATTGTGCCTCTCAATTTTTTTGTAATGCTATAAAATCAGTATCTAGATGGTTTTTAAATGTATTCTTTGAAAATTGTTTTATGTAAAATAAATGTTACTTAATTACATGAAGGTGGTTTTCTCAGGGTGTTTTAATGAGTCCAACTCAGTAGGTAGAAGACTCTTGGTGGGGCTCATCAGGGAAAGAAGTCATATACCCAGAGCTGTGCAGATTGGGGTACAGAGGAAGCTGCTGTAGGAAGGACTTGGGCCCCCAAATTCAACCATCCATGGGCTGATTCATGGGCAATCCAGAGATCCAGTCAGCCTTTACTGGATCCCAACTGATTCCAACCAGAAGGGGAAAGGGGGCAGAAGTTTGGAACAAAAACGCTTTGAATTACAAAGGCCACTCTTGCCTACTTCCTGTTGACCAATAGTAGGTTCCAGCCAGCCAGGGTCCTCCCCTCAGTCTGTTTTGTGTGGTCACCACAAAATGTGCTTGTGGCTGGGCACTTTGCAAGACAAAAATGCTCATTTAATTCCAAGTTCTGGAGGGCTCTGAGCGGAGCGCCAGCAGCTCAGTATTATTCACAGTAGATGAGGAAGAAACAAAATACCAGCCAGGACACTCTCGCTTCGTAACAGTGTTTCTAAACCTGGGGGTCAGAGAAACCTTTCACAGGGGTCGACTAAGACCATCAGAAAACATAGAATATTTACATTATGATTCATAACAGTATCGCAAAATACACTTACGAAGTAGCAACAATGTAATAATTGTATGGTTCAGAGTCACCACAGCACGAAGAACTGTAAGGGTCACAGCATTGGGAAGGCTGAGCCCCTCTGCTTTATGGAACAACCCTCTCTGCCCCCAAACCCTAATCCAGCCTCTTAAAGACATTACTCTGCTCATGAGGTTAGAGCTCCTACGGTTTAATTAACCCTTAAAGGTCCCACCATCTCTCAACATCTTTACTGAGACTCAAACATCAACGCGGGTTCAATACACAAATGGGGACAAGCCGCATCCAAGCTGTGGAGATCTCTAAATAGGCAGCTAAGTATCCAGTTAAAACAGGGAGCGAAGAGAAGACAATCTGTTAATGAAAGAGAAAGAAAGATAGTAGGAGCTTGGACCCTGGGGCTAGACCTTTCCTGGCACCTTACTCATCTATTCAACAGGCTTATTTTCCTTAGGGATTATAAAGTCTGCTTAATAGAGAAAAATGAACTTAAGTTTAAAATCAACAAAATTTGGAAAATTCTGATAAGTAGAGTCCTTTTTTATATATAGTTTATTTTTATTCTATGTGCATTGGTATTTTGCCTGCACCGATGTCAGTGTGAGGGTGTTTGATCTTGGAGTTATAGACAGTTGTGAGCCGCCATGTGGTTGCTGGGAATTGAACCTGGGTCCTCTGGAAGAGCAGTCAGTGCTCTTAGCCTCGGAACCACCTCTCTAGCCCCAGAATCCTCTATTTTCATAGTTGTTTCAGACTACATTGAATTTTTTTAATTTCTCTAAATACGAGTGTTTTGACCGCATGCATGCATGTACACAATATGCATGTCTGGTGTCCAAAGCTGTCAAAAGAGGGCATCAGACCCCCTGGCACTGGAGCTATGAATAAGCCGTTGTGTGGGAACTAGGAATTGAACTGGGGTCCTCTGCAACAATTGCTGTGAACTGCTGAGCCAGCTCTCCATCCCCAAGCAACATATATTTTTGACAAATACTGCAGAACAATTCTATCGCAACAATGTATAACTGTGGGAGTGGCTTGCTTTTGTTGTTTGGTTTTTTTGTTTTGTTTTGTTTTGTTTTTTTTTTGTTTGTTTGTTTTTTTGTCTTATTTGCACATCGTTAGCCTTAATGTGACTCAGTAGAAGCACTCTGGTAAGTTTCATCTACACAATGTTTTAGTGAGGGTTTTCATTGCTGTGAACAGATACCATGACCAAGGCAACTCTTAGAGCATGTTTATGCATGTCTGTGGGTGGTTCTTGCCTGTGTACACATGTGTGGAACCAGAGGCTCGACTTTGAATGCCTTCCTCTATCCCTGTCCCATCCTGCTTTTTGAGACAGGGTCTTTCACTGAATCTAGAGCTTGCCTTTTAGCTCTGTTGGCTGGCTAGGCCCTAGGCTTCACCTGTGTCTACCCACCCTCCGTCCCAGCACAGACAGGCAGCACTATGCCGGGCTCCTATGTGGGCACTGGGATTGGCACTACTATAATGCTTTTCACAAAGATGGTTCCTAGACTGTGACATGATCGTGGTTCCACTATTACAAAAGACATCTTTAGTCAAGGACGTTGAGAGTGCTGTATTCCTCTAACTTCTTCAGTTAGACACCTGACACTTTAGTTTTTACACTGTGCACTCCTAGCTGTTGGTATTCTAAGCTCTACCCCCACAGCTACCTGGCAACAGCCAGGTATGCTCTGCCCCACAGTTGCCTGGCAACAACAAGCTATACCTGAGCATATGGGGGCTGCTTGCCCCCTCCCTCTCCCTCTTGCTTTCTCTTTGCTCTTTGTTCTCTTCCCTGCTCTTCCCCTTGTCTCCTCTCTCTCCATCTCTCCCCTTCCCCCCCCCCCGACATGCTCGTGGCCAGCCTCCTTTACTTATCCCCCTTCTACTCTTCTTCTCTCATTAAACCTTTCCACGTGGAACCATGTTGGCTTGGTGTGCTCTGTCTGGAAAGCGAGCCAAGATTCCAACCCCAACACTAGCTGGCCTGGAACTAACTATGTAGACCAGGCTGGCCTAACTGCGGGAACTAAAGGTATGTGGACAACTGGCCCATTCCTGGCACTTTGAAAAGCAAAAACCATGGCAGCCCCAGTCACTCTCCATCGATCTGCTCTTTGGGCCCCAGGGAGGGAAGACCTGTGCACATTATTCAGGAAGTTAGTGACCAACCTATGTTGTCATTGTGTGGTACAAACCATCAGGGCTTTAGTGTACAGGTCCCTGGGGTATCTTGTGGGTGTGTGTGTATGGACACTAATTAGAGATACTTTTCATGATGTGACGTTTACGATTTTTGTGGTTAAGCGGGGGTCAGTGGTGTTCCTCAAACATCTAGAGAAGCAACCACAGAACCGTAACTGCTGAGAGGCCATTTCATGTGTATTAGATCTTACTGCCGGTTAGCTATTTGAAAGCACCATTGCCTCTGGTACTGAAGCCAGGACCTGGTAAGGGGTTAAAACAGTCTTCAAGCTCTAGGTCAGCGGTTCTCACCCTTCCTAGTGCTCAGACCCTTTCATACAGTTCCTCATGTTGTCATACTATCCGAGCATAAAATCATTTTCATTGCTACCTCATCACTAATTTCCCTACTGTTATGAATCATGATGTAAATATTTCTGGAGCTAGAAGTTTGTCAAAGAGGTCATGGCACACAGGTTGAAAACAGCTGCTCCAGAAGCTGTGTTTCCCACTCCTCGGTTGAGTGCCTGGCGATGCCTTATCAATACTCTGAGCAGATAGGGCTCTGTCATGGGGTGAGGAGGACAGCATTCCTCCTTCCCATGCCCTTCTGAGTCCGGTACTGCTTTCCATGGACAGTTGGATGGACAGAGAGTCTGTGATGACCTGATGCTAACGGAACATCCTTTCCACTTCCATATAAGACAGCTGCTATGGACTTAGTCAGCTGTCTTGTTTTCCTTAGAATGTAAACTCTCTAAGCTAAAACACCCTAGAGTTGATCCCTTTATACAGGAACTGAAGTTTCTGTTTTAAGATGGGATCTCATGTAGCCCGACTGACGTCAAAGTCATGCTAGCATCGATGTAGCTGAGGGTGAGCTTGAGCTCTTGGCGGTCCTGCCCTTGCCTCTCAAGTGCTGGGATTACAAGCGTGCACCACAGTGACCTGATGAACAAAAATTTTGTTTTCTTTTGAATAGATACTAAATTTGACCTTGCTCAGGGACCCGGGCCATACCACTCTCCTGGGGGCGAATTACTGGAAATACTTTATGAGACACACTTTTTTCTAAACCTGAAATATGAATATAAGTTTGTAACACAAAAGACAAAAACAGGTCTCCTCCTGAATAGGTTGTAATTTATTTAAATCTACTGTTTGCTTGGAGAAGAGATGAGGAGGTCTTAGGCAAACAGGAAGTGGCTGCTCTTACTTCCTGTGCTTTCATGGGACAGGGGCTCTCATATTCCTACCACTAGCTGATAAAAGGAAATTACTAGGTGCATTCCTAGAATATTCTGTTATCTTTGGAGAGCTTTGAATAGAGGGAGGAAATGATACTCGAAACAGGTAGTGTTAGTGGCTGAAAGGAGCAGGGCCCCAAACATCCGGAGATTAGAGTTTACACCGCAGTGGTTCCGTGTTTGTCTTTAAACACTGGTCCATGCCATCCACAGGGGAGGGTTGCTAATGACTCACACTCTTTGGTGCCAGGTGAGTTAAAATAGGGACTGTAAAAGCCCAGAGTGCACAAGCAGTTCCAACGGAAACAGTGCGGTAAAGCCGAGACTCTGTGAGGATTGCTCATTCTGATGAGGTTGTCCGCCCTCCCCAATGGGCATCTGCTAGAAAAGTGTCAGAAGGGTCGGGCACAAGTGGCAAGGAGCTAAAGAAGCAGAGGGACTTGACATCCTTTTCCAGGAGTTCTGAAGGCCATACGGTGAGGAGAGAGATGTGTTCAAGCTGCAGGACAAAATGGGCGAAATGTAGCATCAGACTATAATGCAAAACGAGAAATCCATCTAAACAGGCAGGCAGGACGTCCTGCAGTTTACATGGGATGTTCAGAAGGTTCATAGTTGGATAACATGTATGTATGTGTCGGAATGTAGATGCCATGGTTATTTGGGGACGGGCGAATTAATATTCTGAACAATGGGGTCAAAGGTTGGAGCAAAGCATTGAAAAGTAGAAGAAAACGGTGGTTGTATACTTTTATGAAAATGTCTCTCCGAACCCCAACACTATGTGCAATGGATATACTCCAAGTTAAAACACAGATTTAAAAAAAAAAAAGTGACATTCGTTGATATTGGAAATAATGAAAATGGGCCAGGCGATGTTGGTGCACACCTTTAATCCCAGCACCCGGGAAGCAGAGGCAGGCGGAACTCTGAGTTAGAGGCCAGGCTGGTCTATAAGGCAGCTCTAAGACAGCCAAGGGTCCTCACAAGGAAAACAATAACAACAAAAACGGGGCTGGGGACATGACTCAATGGTTAAGAATGTGTGTTGCTCTTACAGAGGACCAGGCTTGATTCCCAGCACCCACATGGTGGGAAACAACCATCTGCAACTCCAGCTCCAGTTCTGATAACCTCTTCTGACCTCTGTGAGCATGTATGTGACATACACACTCACATGCATGTGGTGCACGCACATACATACATACATACATACATACATACATACATACATACACACTCACATGTAAAATAAAGTGAGTAAATTAGAGGAGGAAGAGGGGGAGAGAGGAAGAGAGGGGGGAGAGAGAGAGAGAGGGTGAAATATGAAAATTCACTTTCCGATCAAGGTAGAGACAAAACTATAGATAAAAATATTTCGAGGAATAAAACTCAATTCACATATAGCGAAATACTAAGGTTGCAGGTGAGCACCACCATGCCTGACTTGGAACCACACTCAATTTTTCTGGTTCTCCCTAAAGCTATGGTTGACAAAATATGATCACTGCCACCCACAGCTCCCAAGTATCCACAACAGCAGCAGCAGAATCTCAGACCAACTGCATCGAAACCTCTGGAGACACAGCCCAGCACTGTGGCCTCAGTCTTCCAGCTGACTCTGCTCTGTGCCTGAATACCATGTCTTACTCTAAACTTTAGTGTGGGTGCTCTAAGAGCTCACCACCACCCAGGGCATTTTCAGTACAGTGGTCCAGGACGGGGTCCAGGGATCCATATTTAAAATTTACAATTGCTTTCTGAAGGATTTTCAATTGTTTTTGTAAATGATGTAATTAATAATCCATAATCTGGGGCTGGCGAGATGGCTCAGTGCTCAAGAGCACTGGCTGCTCTTACGGAGGACCAGGGTTCAATTCCCAGCACCGACCCAGCTCACAAACCGTCTGTGGACTCCAGTTCCGGAGGAGTTGATAGCCTCGTCTGGCCTCTGCAGGCACTGCTTGAACACGGTGTACAGACACACACGCAGGAAAAAACAGCCATACTCATAAAACTTTAAAAAAGAAATCTCTCAAGAATATTCAGGAAATGCCTCATTCTGTCCCTTCCCTTTGCTTGCTGTGCTGCCGCCATGTCCTGAGCGACACTTCAGGAAATATGCACAATGACTTCAATATTTCAAGGGCCCTCTCTCTCCAGGATACATTTTGTTCTAATGTAACAGCTCCCCAAAGTATCCTCTTAATACTTCTCACCATTTCTACCATTTGTGTGTGTGTGTGTGTGTGCTCATGCATGTTCACATGCATGTGTGAGTGCATATGAAAGCCACTGAACAACCTCAAGTGTCATTCCTCAGGCACCACCCACCTCTTTTTGACATAGGATCACCTTCTAGCCTGGAGCTTGCTAGGCAGTTTGGTCAGGGAGTCCCAGGGATCTGCGTGCCTCTGCTTGTCTCCCCAGTGCTGGAATTACACATACACACCACTCTAATTGGCTTTCATATACATTGGTTCTGGGGATGATACTTGAGTACTCCTGCTCTCAAGCTATCTCTCCAGCTCTTCCACCTTTTTTAAAGGGATGGATAGACCTACAAATATTTATTTGTATCACTATTAAATAATGTACGGAACCCTAACACTAATCACGAAGACCGCAGACTCAAAGGCAGAAGGTAACTCCGTTCCCTTAAGTTTTGCTCTCTGCAGTTTCATTCATCAACTGCCAAATGTTAAATGGAAAGTTCCAGAAATAAAAGTTTTAATGCCATCCTAGGGAGAATGCTGAAAACTTGCTCCAGGAGCTGGGTAGACAGCTCAGGCGTTAAGAGCACTGAGATTGCCGTTTGTAGAAGACCTTGTTCAGCTCCTGGCACCCACATAGTGGTTCACAACCATTTGAAAGTCCAGTTCCGGGGAATCCAATGTCCTCTTCTGAGTTCTGTAGAAACTAGGCATGCATGTGGTACAAACACTTAACGGAAGGCAAACCACGTTAAAAAAATCTTTTAAACTCTTTTCAAACTTACTCTAGTCCAGGGTTTTATGAGTGAATCATTCTATTCAGTGTATCCACACTATATACACTACACCCTTTTTATTAACCATCTCAGTATTACAGTGTCCCAGTATCTCAGCGCTTGTGACCAAGTAACTCTTATCTTATTCAACAGTGATCTGGAAGCACAAAAGAGTGATGCTCAGAGGGAATCATGACCCATGAAAGAAAAGATTAACTCTGATACTAGGGAGCAATGCAGCACAAATTACTGCAGAAACCCACCTGCTTGCAGGGTTTAGCACTCTCCAGCTTTCAGACTTCCATAGAGTCTAGAAACATCTCTGTGGATGAAAATAATTCTATACTTTGTATTTTTGAACTGTCAAAACCTGTCACTGGCTTTATCATTTTTTTTTAAATTCCAGTGTCTTCTTTTTCCCCAAACCTTTTGTAAAAAGGTTTATTTATTTCATATATGAGTACACTGTCACCGTCTTCAGACACATCAGAAGAGGGCATCAGATCCCATTACAGATGGTTGTGAACCACCATGTGGTTGCTGAGACTTGAACTCAAGACCTCTGGAAGAGCAGTCAGTGCTCTTAACCACTGAGCCATCTCTCCAGCCCTAGTTTCAATGTCTTTACAATCAGTGGGAGCATCTCTTAGAAGCAATGGTATTCCTTGGGTTAATTGCAGCAATTTTCTTTTTCTCACCTGTGGTCCATAAAAGCCATGAACCTAAAATCCCAACAGCATTTCAGAGAGGTGAGGAAAACGATACCATGTTATTAATGTGTGCAGAAATATGCTAATGGTCTCCACTTACCCTAAAACGTGCTTTCTGGAAAGATTCCAGTGGGAAGGATTTTAAATGGCATTGTTTACTGGGTGATTGCACAACTGACTGTGCAACTTATGAAGACCATGAGGCAGCTCTGAGGGTAAGGGGAGGAGATGGCCTCTAATCTTGTTTTCTCCATTGTGGAAATGTTGGAATTCTAGTTAGGGAAAGACAGTCTTTAAGCAAAATTGCCCTTTTCAAAGCCTTTGCAGGGAGTGCAGAATACCACTGTACTGGCTAGTTTTATATCAACTTGACAGAAGCTAAAGTCGTCTGAGAGGAGAGAAACAGGACTGAGAAAACGCCTTCCTAAAATCTGGACTTGCACATGCCCTTAGGGCATTTTCTTAATTGGTGTTTGATGGGGGAGGGCCCAGCCCATTGCGGGTGTGGCCATCGCTGGCCTAATGGTCCTGAGCTCTGTAAGAAAGCAAGCCAGTAAGCAGCACCCCTCCATGGCCTCGGCTTCAGCTCCTGCCTCCAGGGTCCTGCCACTCTTTGAGTTCCTGTTGTGACTTCCTTTATCATGAGCACTTATATGGAAGTATAAGCCAAAACACCCCTTTCCTCTCCAGCACTTCAGAGCGGTGAGCTGCGAATTGGCTCTTTCAGAAACTCTGGGTAGAGGACCAGGATTCTTTTTCGGGGTGTCTTCCTCACTGGACTCTTTCTCAGCCGTGATACCCCTTTTGATATCTAACGCTGAAATAATGTAGCCAAGCGCAAACTGTGAAGTGCGAAGGACTCTAAAATTTCCCAGTGCTGCCCCTCCTCCTCCCACCCAGCATCCTACTGGCGGGAGGCACCTAGCATTACCCTGGACACTGGGGCCTGTGGCTCTGGCTCAGGGGTTCGTTTCTGTAGGCAAGAGCTTGGAGAACCTGCGCCTGGGATACCTTGTCCATTTCCAGTCTTGTGGAAGATCAAAGGCTAGACGTGATCCGTCTAAGCTCGCAAAATAAATTGAATTTCGAGAAATGTCAAGCACTGTCCACACATCCGGGGACACCCATGTCACTGCAGGGCCAATCTTTAAATGCATCTCCCATAAATTTAAAAAAAAAAAATTAGAAGTCACTCGCCGACTTTAAGCTGAACTCCAAAAGTTGGCGAGCGCGCCTAGACGCTGGGGAGGAGGAGAGACTTGGAGCACCACCAGGGGACAGTCCCGGACTAGTTCCACATCCCAGGAGAGTGATTGAAGCCGCCGCAGGAGCTCTCTGAGGACCCCAATGGGGCTGAGTCACTCCTAGGCTCGCGGCTCAACCACAAGAGGCCAGACTGGGGGAGAGTGGGGAGGAGCGAGCATCTGCCGGAGCGAGGGGCTGCGGGCACGAGCGGAGGCTGCGGGAACGCGCACAGCCCGCGGGGCCCCGCCCCACGTCCCTGAACCGCCTCCAAATACTCACCCCGGGGCCGCGCAGTCGCCACTAGTCCCCTGCAGGCTCCGAACGAGCTGCTCCTAAGAAAGTAGGCGACCGCGGTCGCCGGGCCGCGCGGGCAGCCTCGGGACAATGGGGCCCCGGCGCTTGCTGCTCGTCGCGGTCGGCCTTAGCCTGTGCGGTCCCTTGCTGTCTTCCCGCGTTCCTATGAGACAGCCAGGTAAGAGCTGCGGGTGGGTGCGCACGGGGGTGGGGGGGGGATATCAAAAGATAGGTTGCGCCAGCTCCTCTATGGGGTGCTACCGGCTGCAACCCTGCCTCAGTTTCCCCCAGGAGTCAAACAGCCATTTGGGACGAGATCTAGAAGCTCCCCTAGTCACATCCATGTGCCATATCTTCCCCACTCCCCGCACGGGCGATGCTCTTTTGGACTCGGTTTTGTAGGGTGCAGTCGGCGGGCCACCGGGTGTTGAATCCGGAGGAGGGACCCTAGGCTCAGCCGAACGGTCTCCGCAATCGCTTCTATCGTCATTGTGTGGCCTGTTTTGCAAGACCACCTTCAGAAAGAAAGGGTCTTGTGATTCTGTACTTTTGGTGTTCAGTGGAACCACTCTCCTGAAGTTTTTACTTTGATGGATCTCTCTCTCTCTCTCTCTCTCTCTCTCTCTCTCTCTCTCTCTCTCTCTCTCTCTCTCTCTCTCTTGGTTACAAGAAGGGACAAGCAATGTAAAAGAAAAATCCACAATCACACAATAAAGACTGGACAGTCCCCAGCTGGGCCTGGTACCCAGGAGGTGATGAAGGTTTCTGGCTGCAGGGAGTAAAGTGGGTCTTTGTTATCGGAAACTGTTTCTCCGGATGTAGAAAAGGGACCCCTCTTTAGAACCAAATAAATTAATTTGGTCAATTTATTTCGTCAAATATTTTCTCCTTTCTCCAAAGTAGAGGCGTTCGTTACCTGTAAAGTTCCTAACTAGAAAGTGAGGGAAATTGTTTTGAATTTCTTAGTAGGGATATTTTGTTAGAAAGCTTTAGCTGTGCCTTTCACACTGAAGAAAATGTGGTGAGTTTTGTTCGGTTATCGCTGAAAGAATGTGTACTCTGGTCTCCCACACATCAGGATTAAGAGGTGACAAAGAGTAGGGTGTTTCCTGTTCTCTGTCTTTCCTCCGTGTGAGCTTGAGTGATGCTCATGGGAAAACTCAGAACCCCAGAGAGGGTCCCCAAGTGGAGCAGCAACTAACCAGCCTGCCTGCTTTTGGGTAGCTGTCCTTAATCATGGAGTGGGGGGAGGGGAGATGGTGTCCTAAAGGGTATGTGGAGATGTGAGTTCACACAACTTTAGATTATACTTCCTCGGTTTAATTTTGGGACAGGCCTTTTAAAATATATGAGATCTGATCAGCACAGAGCATAGGTGTCATGAGACATTTATCCCCTTTGCTGATTCTAAAATTGAGGCCCAGAGAGATTGAGGGACCTGCCTGAGGGGAAGCGAGGGTATTAGAGGAGTGGTCCCTCTACAGTTGTTGCAGGCAATAAGTGAACTCACAAACACAACCCAAAGTAAGTCTGCTTCTCCTTCCCGCTGCATAAAAAAGAGAGAATGGCTGATGGTGACTGTGGCCAAGTGCCTTGGGATTTCAGAGGCTGCGGTCCTTATCTCGAGGCCAAGCCTGGTTCCTCAGCAAGAAGGGACAAGTCCCCATACAAGACAGGCCCCGGCTTCGCTCTGCCTTCCTTTTATATATTCCTCACTTCGTCCAGCCTCTGTAATCGTCCGTCAAGAATGGGTGTTCTCTGACTTCTTCCCACATGTCACCCAGGCCAGCTGACTTCTCTCAACTCCCAATGCCCCTTTAACCACGAACACCCCCCCCCCCCCCCCACCACCCCCCCACCCCCCCACCCCTGCCCGGCCCCTCCCCTGCAGTGCCCGCCCTAGCTGCGCCTGCCTGGGTCTGTCTTGTGAACTTGCTTTTTTAGAACCCAAGGACTTGCTTCTTTTCCAAAAATCTCCTTCCCATTCACCTTCCTCCCCTCCCCATGTCTCTTTTGTCCCTGTTGCCCTAGCAAACTGGAATTTAGCTGGGTTCTAAGCAAAAAGACCCCAAAATATGGAGTTCCCCAGAAACCTGCATTTCTGATGTTGGTACTCTTCATTTTGGGGCTTCCTAGTAACTCCTGTCTATCTGTCTGTCTGTCTCTCATTTCTAACATTCCTATCTCCCTCCTTGTATGATTCCTTTCTTTTTTTTTCTTTCTTTTTTTTTTTTTTTTGTATGATTCCTTTCAATTGAAATTCTCAGAACATCTAGTCATGCACTCTGAAGTCTGGTGCAGTTACCACTTCCTCCACCACGTCCCAGAAGTTGCCACTTCACGACAAATCTCGTGAGCTCCAGGTCACCCTTATATCTGCCGTAACGACGACTAGTTTGCTCCTTGGCTCTGTGGGTTTACCTGTTCTCCAAATGTCATCATCCACATGTGGGCCTGTGTTTCTGAGGATGAGTCCATTCACTTGGGTTCCTGAGTCCTCAGGGTCCCCTTCCACTGAGACCCCATTGGAGCACCGTCCTTATCAGGACAGTGCCCGGAACTGTGACTTGTGTGCATGTTTAGCACGTTGCTAGTGTCAGACTCTGCTTTCCACAGCCAGACTTCTCCGTTACCCGGTTTGTGGACTCTTTTATTCAGCCTTTCACTACCTCTTGCTAGAACTGACAGAGTAAATGGTATTCCCTATAAACGTGGGGTTTTTCCGGGGTCCCCATGTCCTCCCTTGCTGTAGTTTTCTACCAAACCCACTAGAGTTACCAAGTTTATGGTTGGGGGAGGGGGGGATGTGCAAGCCTATGCCAATGAGTTCCAGTGATATTGGGGGAGCATGCCCCTGCCCACGTGCTTGTGCACACACACACACACACACATACACACACACACAGTACTAAGATAACAGTCGTACATGGGTGTTGTGATGGGAACTCAGTCGTTTGTCCCATCCCCCCATCCCCCCCCATTCTTTGTAGCAAGTGTTCTTTCTAACTCACTGAGTCAGCTCTCCAGTTCCGTTTGTCCTTGGAAACAATATTTGCTGTGCAGTGCAGGCCAGCGTTAAACTCAAATCCTCCTGCCTCAGCCTCTCAAGTTCTAGATTACAAGAATGCACTACAGTGCTCCGAGTTTTGAAGTGAAGAGTTTTTATCCCCGAATCCTTAAATCCTGCAAATCCCCTATAACCTTGTGTGTATGATTGGCTTTCAAAAGTAACTTTGCTGTCCTAATCTGGGAGCCGCACGTGGCAACGAGCAAATCTGCACAGCCGTGAATGTCTATTTAAAGTTTGTGACAAGTTGCAGATTAGATTTTTAGAGTACTCCAGAAACATGGTTTCTGGTTTGTTTGGTCTCTGTCTGTTTTGCCAGCCAGACATAAGTTAGAAATACATTTTACTTTGTGGCACAGTTGGAGTATACATAACCACATCCATGACAGCCATGTGACTCCAGCCTCGAGGCGTCTAGACACCTCAGGCTTCTGTGGGCAACCGCACGCATGTGCATAGGCCACCCGTGGGACAGACAGACAGACAGACAGACACACACATACCCGCTGCACATAATTACAAATAAAACAAAAATATTTTAAAAACTTGTGGCAACCCTATCATTGGATTTCACATCGATTGCTCAATCTCTACTGGAGTTTAAACCTAGCATAACCTCGGACAGTGATCTGTGTCCCCTAAGGAGCAAAGTCAAGGCCTCCCCAGAAGAGCTGTGCTCTCTCAGAAGTATCCTTTATGAAGTGTCTCGTTTAGGATTCACCATTTCAGTTCAGACTCACTCACTGCAGAAAGACGGGGTAGAGGGACAGCTGAAGTCTGGGAGGGGCCGTGAACCCTGGACACACTGACTGGTACTTGGTCTTTTATCTCTTGCTGTTGATTAGAGTACGGACAGTGGCTTTCCTGGGACAGGAGTCTTAGGGATGGTGATTCAGGGCAGAGAGCAGACCACAGGGATGAGCATGGTCAGGGAATCCCAGTGGCTCTCCGGGAGGCCCTCGAGCATCCTGACTACCCCACATCTGTCTCCTGCCTCCAGGCAAGAGCCCTACAGACTTGTGTTCACATCGGCTGTGCCTTGGGAACACTACAATAACTTCCTGTGACTGGCCTGCCTGCAGTTCCTCCTGGCTGTCTTAAAGCCCCAGGCTATACCAGAGGGGCAGCTTCAAGGCATTCTGCCGTGAACTTTGCCTTACTGCTTTGTTCTCCTGCTGTTCTTAGGTAGGCCCCATCTAGAACATCACATTAAAGATTTCACTGGAGGGTGAAGGGAGGATGTCGCTGAGTAAGTACCAGGACTTGGTGTGCATGCAGGAGGCTCTGAGTTCGAATCACAAGCACCCAGCATTGAATGACAGAAATAGGCAGATCTTGGAAGCTCTCTGGCCAGTGAGCCTGCCTAGACAAAATGGAGGGTTCCGGTTCACTGAGAGCCTGACTCTGAGCAGCAAAGCTGAGAGCGGTAGACAAAGACTTGGCTGCCTCAAAAAACTAACTGCATACACACACACACACACACACACACACACACAGTCATGTGCATGCACGCACACACTTAGACACTCAGAAGGTTTTTCACTATTCATCTCTGTGAGTGTTTGTCTACTTCCTGTGCATGTCTAGAAGGGCTGAGGTGCAGACAGGGGTTGGTATATAACCAAAGCCAGAAAACTTTAGAATTCCCAAGCAACAGAAGATTTGACCCCAAAATAAAAATAGAAACAAAAAAGAAAATAGAGGGCAGACGGTTCACTGTGGTCAAAGGGTATTAAGCTTTCACACCTATCTAGATTCAAGTCCTGGCTCTTCGACTTATCAGCTGTGTGATCTTGAATTAGTTACATATCCTGTCTGTACCTCTAAATATGTCATTATAAACCAAAGTTATAAGTAAAAGCAAGGGACATGTCTGGTGTTTAGTGGGTGGTTAACACATGTGAAGGTTTCCTGAGCTTTTTTCCTACATATTCCCTAAAACCTTTAGAATGTTAATACTATCCAGCCATGGTGATACACATCTTTAATCTCACTACTCTGGAGGCAGAGGCAGGCAGATCTCTCTGAGTTCAAAGACAGTCTGGTGTACATGGCAAGTTCAAGGCTAGCCAAGGACACATAGTGAGAGGTCTCTAAATAAATTGGATGTCCATACTTACATGCTTTCTCTAAACATAAAGCCATATTCATGAGAACATTCAAGAGCTTCCCTCCTTCTGCACTAAGACAAAAGCAAAAAACAGACAAACAACCTCCTCCCCCAAAACAACAATAAACTTACATTTGGAGCTAGAAAGATGGCTCAGCAGCTAAGAGCATGTACTGCTCTTCCAGAGGACCCAAGCTTGAGTCCCAGTTCCCACATCAGGTGGCTCACAGCAGATGCCCTTCTAGGGCAGCTGCTCATTCACGCACACACTGAGAGCACACATACTGCACATATGCACACAAAAAGACATGCGCACGCATGCACGCACACACATAATTACAAATAAATGTCTAATGACAAGTAGGAATCATGAATTGCTTGTTTGGCTTTGCGCCCATCTCTCCACGACCCATCCATCGTCTGACTTCTTTTAGCAAGACCCTCAGTGTCCTCCGCCAGAGAATTTTAAAGCAAATCCCAGACATCATCTCATTAAATTCTCGAATACAGGATGTGAGGGTGATCTGGCCAAGGAGGATCCATTAGCCTGACTATCCCCAGGGTTGATCTGGCAGACAGGTGCCCCCTCCTCCCTCTCTGTGCTCCACCCATCTCAATGCTGTTTCCCTGCACAACCTTACTGGAAGAAAGGGGGCTGGTATTTTGAGTATCATCGCTCCCTGCTGAGCCTCCAAACACATTCCCAAGATCTGTCCTTAAATATACTATTTTATTAAATAAAAATATAAATTATAAGCCAAGAGGTGGTGGCACATGCCTTTAATCCCAGCACTTGAGAGGCAGGGGAGGGTGGATCTCTGAGTTCGAGGTCTACAGAGTGAGTTCTAGGACAGCCAAAGCTACACACAGAAACCGTGCCTCAAAAAACTAACTACCCATACACACATACATACATACATACATACATACATACATACATGAATTAAATACATAGCTTTTTCTAGAGGTGGGAACTCTTTTTCATAAATACAATACCATCAGAAGAAATTAGTGTACAGTTTCTCAATGTCATCCACTATGCAAAGTGTCCAGGTTTCCTGATTGTCTCATAAATACCCATGAGCATCATGTACAAACAGGATGAAGGAACTCCACTGCTACGCTTGATCTCTGTGCGGTCCATCCAGTCTTCCGTCATCTCCTTACCCTTCAGTACTGGGGATGAGCCCAGGCACGTCACGGCCCCACCCCTTTTACTTGCTATTTCTCTATCTCGAAGGCTTCCTTACATCTGCACCTGCTTGGCTGCTTGGCTGCAGCTTGATAAGACTCCTCACGCACAGGCTCCCTGGACCACCTCCATCATCATTTATTCTATGAACAAAGCGCTCGCTCTTCTTTGACCAGTGGGAGCCCACAAGGTATTGACCTGATTGATGCTAACAAAACTTGGAGGTATCCAAGGTTGTGCTGTACATCTCCTACTCCAGATCCAAAAGGAGGCCCGGGGGTGGAGGGAGATGCTGGCTCCTGCCTTGGGAAAGTGGTGTTTGTTTGAGTTGGAGGGACTGGAACATTCTAGAAAGACTGCAGTGTTTCACTCGTCTGCCTGGTCTCTGCCTTGTTTCTCCAGTGTCCTCCTCCCCATCGTGGGGCCTGTGAAGTGCAGGCCACGACTGACCTGCTCACTGTGGTACTGTGAACAGGATCCTGAGACTTCGAGTTAGCTAATTCCCCAGAAGTGTGAGTGCTGGAGCAGAGCACTGAGTCACAGTCAAGACCCTGGCATGGTGTGACTCTCAGGTGCCGCGAAAGGGTATCTTATGAACCCCTCTGCTTCAAGCCAGATCTCAGCCAAGTCAAAAGAGCCATCCCCTGACACTAATTTCACGTCTCCAGGATGGTCTGAGTTTAAGCTAGTTAGCAAGATGCTATCTCCAGTATCTAAACTGGAGCCCGGCATGCTGGTAAATGCCTGTAATCCCAGCACTCAAGAAGTGAAGACCGGATGATTGGGGGTTCAAGGCCAACCTCAACAGCATAGTGGGTTCAGGGCCTGCCTAGGCTGCAAGAGTTAGTTTTGCAAAACCACTTGGGGACTTTGGAGAGACCTTCCTTAAGTAAAACCTAGCAAGAAATCTAAGAATCTAGTTGGGATCTCCCTGCACTGCTTTCTCCATAAGACCAGAATTTAACTTTGCCTTGCTGTGACTATTGGTCAACAAGCAAGGTGACCCTGAAGAGCCAGCTCTTGGTCAGCTGACAAACACTTTCCCCTTGACCTCTGAGTCATGCTCGGACTGTATGAAAATCAAGAAGAGCAGGGTCAACTTCTAGCATGAGGGTCTTGAGTGTGTTGGAAGTGTCTAGCCATCTTGCCTGGTCTGTGACGTTAGTATACACTTCTTAAGAATACTTTTTTTCTTTTAATTTCATAAAAAAAAAACCTGAGCATATCAAATGTAAAGTAGGAAGAAAGGGTACCCACCTTAGGCAATGATATTAGTTGAGGGATTATGCATTCTTCCCCATTCCAAACTGCAAATACCACGTGCTCCCTGAGGTATAATGTTCCTAGGGTAAATACCGGGTTGCTGACAAAGGACTTGCTGAGAAGGGCGTGTCAGAAAACAGTATCGGCAGAGCCGCTGAAGCCCAGGCAGGGACTGTTGCTTTCAGACCACCACATGACCACATTCCTGCCGCTCGGCTAGATAAGTAACTTCAAGTCGTGTCCCTGTTCCAAGTGTCATGTAGGTTCCTATGTGTGTGTCGGGGCATGTTGGTAAGCACTTAACTCTCCTCTGTGCATCACCAGAAACCCTCCATCTGTCCACGCTCACTAGTGGGGATAATTCTGGGTTTAGTTGTCTGAAGTTCTAAGCCATCTTCCGTAATGGCTGTGCTTCCGGCTCCAGCTGGTGTCCAAGGTCCTGGTTTCTCCAGGATCTTTCCAGCACTTGTTAATCTTTCACTCTTCATGATAGTCATCCTAATGAAGTAAAGTCATCGCTCATGGTGGTTTTAAACAGCAATTCCATGACGATTAGTAATGCTGAACATTTTATTTCATACCATTCAGGCACTCTTTGTATTACCGTTGGAAACATCTGTTTAGTTTCTGTCCCCTCCCCCCTTTTTTTTTAAACAACTTGTTTTCTCAATAGTGAGTACGAGTTCCTTAGATGTTTGGATAGGAATCCCTTATCAGGTAGGATGTGTGATCTGTAGTATTGTCTCCCATCTATCTGTAAGGTATCTCTCATTGATGATGGCCTCTTTGCTGTATGGAGCTTTTGTTTTGATTCCATTACTTTATTCTGCTTTGGTTGCTGGTGTCTTTGGGTCAGATCTACAGAGCTTTCTCTTCTGGGTTCCCTGTGTAGTTTTGGGTATAATAAGTCTTTTAGTCCAGTTGGAGTTAGCTTTCCTAGATGATGTGAGGTAAGTGGAAGGAGAAAACTCAGAGATTTCATTTTGTTTTTAGTTTACGTGTATGGGTATTTTGCTTGCACTCGTGTCTGTGCACCGTGTGTGCAGTGCCTTATGGAGGCCAGAAGAGGACCCGGGGTCACCTGGAACTGGAGCTAAAGATGATTGTGAGCCACCTCACAGGTGCTTAGGCTTGAACTCCGATCCTCTGGAAGAGCAGCCTTTTAATGACTGGTTTGTCACTCCAGCCCTAGAGCTTATTTTTGTCTAAAAGATCAGAGCAGAGCTAATAAAACTCAGTTCTTTTAGTTCATCACATTGCGAGCCCTTATTGGTATTTTTGAAACAAAGTCTCACTTTGTAGCGCAGGATGACTGACTCCCACCATGGCAGCCCAGGTTGGCCTCAGTTTTTCAGTTCTCCCGGTTCAGTCTCCCACCTGCTGACATCACATGTACCCGCTACTGGGCCCAGCTGCCCAATTAGTGTTTGGTAATTATTTATTATCGGTGCAGGGGATTAAACCCTGGGCCTTCTACATGCTAGGCAAATGTTCTGTCACTGAGCTAGAATTCCAGCACCTTAATTCTTGTTATACTGAATCATTTGAGATCATATTCTAGACATTGGGCTATGAAGACTCTGGATTCTGGCACATTCCTTCACAGAGAATTGATCACTGTCGTTTTGCGTTAGCAGTCAGTTAATTTGGTGGCTGTCTTGAGCAGAAGCTTGAATATCACCTCAGGGTGTGGTTGTTGTCCTGGTCATTGTTGTTTTGGTTTTCAGGCTGTGTAGCCCTGAAAATAGCTCTGTTGACCAGGCTGGCCTTGAACTCAGAGATCTGCTCTCCTCTGCCTTTGAGTGCCTGGATTAAAGGCCTCTCTGTTTTAAAGACAGGGTCCACTGTATAATCCAGGCTGGCCTTGGACTCTCCATCCTTCTGCTGTCAGCCTTCAGAGCACTGGGATTGCCAGTGAACACTACTCCCACATGCTTGGGGGTCTTGGGGGTGCTGGGGTGCTGCTGCTGCTGGTGAGGGTGGCTTGGGGGTTTGTTTTTGTTCATCTTTAGCAGAGATTGTGTGTAATGCACATGACTCAGTGTTGCCCAAACCCTCCCTCTAGCAGAGGCCGGTGTGGCGGCATATGCCTTCAGTCTCCAGCCCTTGGAAGGTAGATTTCTATGACTTTAGGCCCAGCCTAGTCTGCACAGTAAGTTCCAAGGCAGCCAAGGTTACAAAATATAACCCTGTCTTAAAAAAAAAAAAAAAAAAAAAGAAGAAAAAAGAAAAAAGGAAAAGAAAAGGAAAAAAAAAAAAGCCTAGAGCAGATTTTGAGATTCCTTTCCTGAGACTTTTTTTCCTCCTTCCTGAAATTCTTTCCCAGTGACTGTGGAACTTATGACCAACCAGCTATGTATTGTGACCTCCTCCTTTGTACTAATTTGATTGGGTTTAGGGAATGCAGTAAACTTTGGAGACTGAGACTAGCCAGAGTGCCAGAGAAAACATGCTTAGACCTTTTGCTGTTATTGGGGAGAGAGGGTGAATTTGAGTTAGAACTCAGACAAGCAGGCAGGTTCAGTGACGTGGGTGACGCTGCCTGCTGGCTGGCGCTCTGAACACCTGCGTCTCTCTGTAGCAGAAGTTCAGTGAATGTTGGTGCCCTGTAGTGGAGCTCTCCCCGGTAAGTGGTAGAAGCTCTCAGTGGCTGCATCCCTGCACAGCAGGAACTCCGTCAATGGCTGCACCAGGTTGGGCTTCTAGGAAGGGTAAGAACCTCATCACACAGAGATATAATTATTCTGCCCATCTCCTTGGCCATGCCTTGCAGCTTTCCTGGGAAGTGGTACCCTGGCCTTCCTGGTCACTGATAGGGCCAGATGGATTAACTCTTCATGGGGAGACAATAGTAGGTGATCTCATTTTAGAAGCAGATCACAGTGTCATCTCCACTCAAGGCCTGAGGCAGAACTCAAATTCCATACCACCCGAATGCCCTTTCCCTTAGTGGACTTTAAGAAAGCCCTGACACCTGCACCTTTTTATTGGGTGTTATAAGTCTTGGGTTGGGGTCAGGGGAGGGGGGCAATTGGTGTGTTTCCCTCTCTAGTGTTAGCCAGGAAAAAGGAGATTGGGTCCAAAATAGATTATAAGAGAGGGGTCCATTATAAGTGGCTTCCTAGGTGACTAATTCCTATTATTCCCCATTCAAGATTGAAGATCATTTAGGAGATGGGCTGGGGTTAGGACTTATAAGGTCATAGAATCTCCATTCGTAATGACTTTCAGACCTTGGAAGAGGATAAGGGACCTGATGCTATTAGACCGAGGCAGGATCTGAGTATAGATCAGCTGTAAAGAGAGGAAATCAAGACAGCACCGAGTGCACAAGACCCAGAGACTACCAGATCACTACCGACATTGTATAACGGGTAAAACCCACTGCCACCGTGTGAACTCAGACGTCACCCCCAAAGCTCTTCACCAGAGGCAGTGGGCGATGCTTTGCTATGGAGGCTCAGTCACAACTTTCACGTCAGCTTCCAGGCATCTGGGAAAGAGGGAAGGATAACGAGAGTCCAGAGCAGGGGCAGGGGCAGGCGCCCCAAACACGTCAGGCATTTGTGGCCTGCAGCAAGGACAAAGGATGTGGTGTCTTGTCCCTGAAACTGCCTTTCGGTTTCCTACCCACTGCCCACCTTAGCTCTGAGAACAGAGCAGCAAAGTGTGCTCCCTACTGTCTGTGTAACACCTCCCCAAGTGCGGTGAGCCCTGAGGGACCAAGGCTCTCTCCCCTCACACCACACCGTCTGTCCTCGGGCAGATTCTCCAGTGGACACCAGTCCTGTGTCTTCTCGTTTCATTCAATTCTGACACCATCTACATTTAAGAGCTCAGCCCACAAGACTGTCTGTCTCCAGAAAAAGATACCTAAGCCTCGACCTCCAGACTCAGGCTATGTACTAAGGGTTCCCCTGACTTCTACTCAGATTCTAGTCTGCTAGAGAAGCTAGCTCAAGGAGCCCAGAGAAGCACGTCACCTATGCTTCCCATCCATCAGAAATGGGATTACGGAAGATGCTAATGAATGAATGGCCAGGCGGGAAAGCTGCCCTGCCCTCCTGCCAGTCATGCCTCAGGCTTTCATGTGATCAGCCCTGATTCTGAAGCTATCTAGAGGCCTTGAACCACCAGTCAGCTCATTGGCATACAAAAGATGCTCTTATCCTAGAGACTCCAAGAATCTTATCTCTGTGCCGGGAACTGCACGGAGGACAGGAACGTATTCCTGGGTATCACAGACACTGGCTTTGGATCTCTCTCAAATTAAAAATCATCGGGAAGGGAAAAAAAAGTCTATCATCCTATCCTCTAAGACCTACCCTTCCTACCTGTGCCTTCTACTGTCCTGTGACCCTGAGTACCTTCAGCCATTGGTGGGGAGTAACACGGAAACACAGCAGAGCCTAAAGTTTTATTCTAAGAGGATTGTCTCTGGGATGCTACACAGCTGAACTCATCATTCATTGCATTACAGATTTGAGAGCCTCTCTGAAAGTTTCCACACCCAAAAAAAAAAAAAAAAAATTTCTGGAAACCCACTGCACTTGTCCAGTTTCCAAGGTTTAACTTTGGCAACATCTCTGAGAGAGAGGCATAGCCAGCCTTTGCCACAAGCACCTCCAGTATCAGGAACTTTGCATTCCCCCCGTGGTTCCTATTTGCACACCTCAGCTTCCCAGCATGCAACAAATGTAGGATTTTTAGCGAAGCTGTTTGTTCCCCAAAGCCTGCTGTCTGACTGGTGGCATTAATTTTTCTCTGACTGACATTTCAAATGGATAGTTTTGATGGAAGGAGGTGTATATAACGACATCTGGTTGATACTCCAGAGAGCCTGGTTGACCAGACATGCACCTTGAAGCATATAGCATTCTAGAATAAGGTCATGGCCAAACACATGTGCTCCTAGACTGACTTGCTAGGCAAAGAGGCAAGATGCTGGCCAAGGGGGATCGGTGCCTCCTGGCCTTGTGAAGAGGTAACTTGAGGGCCTCTGCACCTAGATAGCTAAGACATCATGACATCCTACTTTGTAAGCAAACTGAAGATTTGGGGAGCCCTGGGTCTGAATGGCCCCCTATTCTGTAGCCTGTAGAATTAACTCTCTGCTTTCTATTTTGTGGATTTTTCCTTCGGGAGAGGTGGGTTTCTCAGGATGGCTCAAGCTAGCTGGGGAAGGAAAGAGAAGTCGTAGAAGCTGGAGACGACCTGTGCAGACAGATGGTGGGGGTACAATGGGGGGGGGGGAGAATGCATGGTTTGAGGGCTGGCAAGGTGGCTTAGCAGAAAAAAACACTTGTCAACAAGCCTGCCAGCCAGAGTTCAATCCCCTGGGTCTGCATGACAGAAGGAGAGGACCAGCTCCCCCTCCATCCTGTGGTATGCCTGCTCTCTCCTACCACACAAAATAAAATAAATAAAATGTGAAGCAAAGCATCTTCGATCTTTCATGGTGAGTGAGGTTTGCAAGATCTCTGGAGTGACCTTTTGCTCCCATTTGTTCTCTGGAGCAGCAGAGTGACAGGAATATTGTGTCCAACAAAATGTTGTGCAATATTCCAACCTAGGTGCATAGTCTCTAACAAGTCCGTAGTCCATCTGTGCAAGATCTGAACCTAGCCATCTGCTCCCGGGGAAAATTACAGAAAACAGACATAGCGCACCTCTGCTTGTCCGGGGTTGCCCGTTTATGTCACTCACGCTCTCGATTTTCTTCCTTCAGAATCTGAGAGGATGTATGCTACGCCGTATGCTACGCCAAACCCCCGCTCATTTTTTCTCCGGAATCCCAGTGAAGATACATTTGAACAGTTCCCCCTAGGGGATGAGGAGGAGAAAAATGAAAGCATACCGCTCGAAGGCAGGGCAGTCTACTTAAATAAAAGCCGTTTTCCTCCCATGCCGCCTCCTCCCTTCATCTCCGAGGACGCCTCCGGATATCTGACCAGCCCCTGGCTGACGCTCTTCATACCCTCCGTGTACACGTTTGTGTTCATAGTCAGCCTTCCCCTGAACATCCTGGCCATCGCTGTGTTTGTCTTTCGGATGAAGGTCAAGAAGCCGGCCGTGGTGTACATGCTGCACCTGGCCATGGCCGATGTCCTCTTCGTGTCCGTGCTCCCCTTCAAGATCAGCTACTACTTCTCCGGCACCGATTGGCAGTTCGGGTCCGGAATGTGTCGCTTCGCCACCGCAGCGTTTTATTGTAACATGTACGCCTCCATCATGCTCATGACAGTCATAAGCATTGACCGGTTCCTGGCCGTGGTGTACCCCATCCAGTCCCTGTCCTGGCGCACTCTGGGCCGAGCCAACTTCACCTGCGTGGTCATCTGGGTGATGGCCGTCATGGGGGTGGTGCCCCTCCTCCTCAAAGAGCAGACCACCCAGGTTCCGGGGCTCAACATCACCACGTGCCACGACGTCCTCAACGAGACCCTGCTGCATGGCTTTTACTCGTACTATTTCTCCGCCTTCTCCGCCATCTTCTTTCTTGTGCCGTTGATCATTTCCACAGTCTGCTACACGTCCATCATCCGATGCCTCAGCTCCTCCGCGGTGGCGAACCGGAGCAAGAAGTCGCGGGCTTTGTTCCTGTCCGCCGCCGTGTTCTGCATCTTCATCGTCTGCTTTGGGCCCACCAACGTCCTCCTGATTGTGCACTACCTGCTCCTCTCCGACAGTCCTGGCACAGAGACGGCCTATTTTGCTTACCTCCTCTGCGTCTGCGTGAGCAGCGTGAGCTGCTGCATCGACCCCTTGATTTACTACTATGCCTCCTCCGAGTGCCAGAAGCACCTTTACAGCATTTTGTGCTGCAGAGAAAGCTCTGATTCCAACAGTTGCAACAGCACCGGCCAGCTGATGCCCAGTAAGATGGATACCTGCTCTAGCCACCTGAATAACAGCATATACAAAAAGCTACTAGCTTAGGGAAAGGGTGGCTGGAAGGTTCCATGAAGAAAAGGTTGGAAAGTGAACAGCTGGGGAACCCCCATCAGTCCCTGGCAAGAACTGTATTGACTTCAACGCCTTAAGAAAACCGCCAACGTCTGATTTGCATGCATACTTCTTACAAGTGCTATCAAGTGTATAGATTGGATAATCACCAGCAAGGTGACGGGAACGGAATCAAGGTTTCCAGTGTTGCTTAGTGCTGGGATAGTAGCTGAGCGTCACCTCTTCTATATCTAGGTGACTTTAACATACAGGTGGTGTGCACATACATAGTGGCAGTGCAGGGTGCAATCTGCGCTTTGACGCTTTCTTGTTTATTCCCTGGCAGTTGCTATAGAAATAATCTGATTCTCTGACTTAATAAAGTCTGGGTTGGTGGATGCTAGCCCTGGGCAGCTGAAGACCCCAGTGATAGGGAAGAAGCCCATAGTTTAGACTTAAGACAGCTTTTGCCTATGTGTCTATATTTATATATTTTCAAATTATTTGATAGTAATGTTTAGTGATGGAAGGATGAGACAGTATTACCTGTGTAGGGGAAGGTCTTGAACAACCACAGTTTAAGAATTATCAAAGCAGTTGAAAAGCCCCGTTTTGATACGCAATTTACTTACAAAATACGTGGACCAAGACTGAGCATAAGACTCGCCAGGACTGTAAGAAACCTTTCAGAGCAGCCAAGCCTGATAACTAGACACAGCCGTCTGCATGGAGGCCTCTGAGCATGAGGTATATCATACCCCTTCAGCTATGCCTCCCAGAGAGCAGAGATGAGGACCACCAGGCCCACTCCACCCTGCTAGGGGTCTCATTCGCTGTGAACTGATTATGTCAATTAGAAATTGGCAAGGGAGGGGATGCCATCTTGGGAGGCAGTGACGCCTGCACATCTGACAATCGGAGAAAGGTGTGTTTACATCCAGCAGCTGTCCCGCAAGGCTGGCCCTTGCACAGACAGACACACCCATGTGCCCTGGTCACACTGTTGGATAGTGGGCCGTAGACTGACTGACTGTAGGAGAATAGCTGAGTCCTGCCCTTACTCAGGCAGCGCAGAGAGCTGGCACGCGGTCAGCTGTGACGTATGCGCTGCAAACCATCGCACATAGAAGTTGTCATCAGCTGGATGTCACCAAGCATATGTCACACAAGCACGGCCTATCAGCTAAACCGCTTTGGATATCTGAGTCTCTGCTTCCGGTAACTATAGATTGGGATAAAGACACAATGCAAGATGTATATTTTTAATACATAAGCCCTTCAGTCTACAATAATTAGATGCTATTTATTTACAAATGTTTTGTTAAAAATTACTCAGATCAGCCTGGCATTTTGTCGCATGCCTTTAAGCCCAGTACGTGGGAGGCAGAGGCAGTCAGATGGTAAACAACTTTTTTTTTTTTTGTATTCTTTTTTTCAGAGCTGGGGACCGAACCCAGGGCCTTGCGCTTGCTAGGCAAGTGCTCTACCACTGAGCTAAATCCCCAACCCCGGTAAACAACTTTTTTAAGAAGCAAGCAAACACACTGAAGTCCAGTTTTAAGAAATATATAGGTCAGTTTGGTTAAAAATAATAATAATGAAAGGAAATTTCATTGATTGAAATTGATTGCAATGTAGGAAAATTAGCCTGTATTTCTCTCAAGAGTTATTGAAGTTGTTTTTAAAGTCTTTTAATGCCACAGTGACTAACAAGCATATAAAAATCTTCATGCCTTTGACAAATTAATTTGGAAGTTAATTTAAAACATATCCTTTTCCTGGTTAAAAAAAATATGTTGGCATTTTAAGCAGATAAGACTAGAAAGTATTTAAGAAAACAAAGTATTTCCCAATACTGTAGAATAGCTTCCATGAAACTCCCCTAGTTGTCTGGTTAACTCGGTTCCTGTGTTGATTTATCTAAATCATTGACTCCCTGTCCTGTGCTCTGTCTGTGACTTAACGTAACTGTTACCACTGCACTTGTGAACTTTCATGTCATTGTTTTGTGTTCACCCTCTTTTTTTAAAAAATATATTAATAAACTAAAAACCTGCTTGGTCTCTGGAAGAGATTATTGCTGTGGGCCCCGGTGGGACAGCACACCACTCTGTAGTGGTGCTTCTCAGCCCTGTGGCTAAAGGATCGGCAGAGGGTGAGGAAGCTCTCCAGAGGTTAGGGATGGGATCCCAGCCAGAGACAGGGCAAGGATAGTGCTGTACTAATCCCTGCTACACCACCCTCCCACCCCTTGCTGGTGCTTCCCGTGTGTGTGTGTGTGTGTGTGTCTGTCTGTCTGTCTGTCTGTCTGTCTGTCTCTGTGTCTTGTCTGTGTCTGTGTGTCTGTGTCTGTCTCTGTCTGTGTATCTGTCTGTCTCTGTGTGTCTGTCTGTCTCTGTGTGTCTGTCTGTGTCTGTGTGTCTGTCTGTTTGTATGTGTGTATATGTCTCTGTGTGTGTCTGTGTGTCTGTCTCTGTCTATCTCTGTGTGTGTGTCTATGTATGTGTGTGTCTGTGTGTCTGTGTGTCTATCTGTGTCTCTCTGTGTGTCTCTGTGTGTCTGTGTGTGTGTGTGTGTGTGTGTGTGTTCTGTGTCTGTGAGTATGTGGTTATATCTGTGTTTCCATACCTGTATGTAGGGCACCTTGATCATCTTTACCCCACCCCTCCATTACCCCATTCCCTCCCTCACCTTCCGACCACACCACGGACACTTCCCCTCTTACTGTCCTCTTCCCCTAAATTCCACATATGAGAAAACTGCTCCTGAGCTCAGTCACAAATGCTGAGAGCACCGGGGTGAGTGACATCCCTCTAGATCAGCTTCCATAGGCATGGAGAAGGGATCTTGGACAGTAAGTGGAGAATCCACTACAGGATGGTCTTTGTAAAGGCATTCATTGAATGATTAGCTTCCCATTGTTTTAAATCCCTGCTTTGGAAAATTGTTGATTACAACTTGAAAACAAACGGGTTTCCTGATTTAAAAATCTTTGTGAATTACATCTATAGTTCTGTTTTAGTAAGATACAAACCTGTCTGAGGTGGGCACTGAGCATTTGTGGGGCCTGTCCACCCAGCATTCAGGGTGAGGCAGGGGGATGGTGCATTCCCAGCAAGCCTGGTTGAGGGTGGCAGAAAACCTCTTGAGTGACCATCCTGTGCCTTGTAGCATTCACTCCCTGGGGGGGGAGGAGGTGAAGTCACAATGGTGATCAACCCCTGAGAATTGAAAAATCAATAAAAAAAAAAGTTTTAGTAAAGTGTTTCTAGACTCTTGGTCAGTTTTTTAAAAATTAGTTCATCTAAATAAGCATTCTTTTATCACAAAGAGCTGTCAACATCAATTTCCTGAGGCCATACATACAACATCTCAGCTGTGACCCTCCCCCCCCAGCATTAGAACCCTTCCTCTAGTCAGAAAGCAACCTTAAACTCTCCTATTACAACTTTTCAAAATACATTTGAGCTCAAATAACTCACTTACTTGAATTTTATCAACAAAAGCTGTTGTGCTTTCAGCCACCAAGTCAAAAGCAATGTTTTTTGAGGAAAGGAGACGTCCCTTTGGCTGTTGAATATGCTGCTGGAAATGTTTAGGTTGTATTTCATGGGAGGAACTTGGGGAAGCAGGATGTCCTCGAGGAAGCCCTGAGTTTCAGAAGCCAGTGGAAAGCATTAAACATGCTCTGTGAGGCAGCTTTTCCCATCCCGAGGCTCGGGCCTTCTGCACACAGCTTATCTTCAGAAAGGGCCCTGTGAAAATGAAGGCACATCATACAAATAACTTAAATAAGGAGGAAGGACTGTCTGCAACAGTGGTCGCTGGTGCTTTGTGTTGAACCTTTCAGAGTTGTCTCGAGGGAAGTTGTCCTCAGGAGAAGAAGGTTCGAGCTTTCTAGAGGAAAAGCAGTTAAGTGAGTCACTGTGTGAGACAGGAGAGGCATTCCAGTGCAAGCCACCCTCGGATACACCTGTGATCTCAAAACTAACTGGAAACACTAGGAAGCTGTCTGTTAGACCTTTCCTGAGAGTAAAGGTCAAAGCAGACCTTTCCGGCTGAGTTTTCCAGAGGCCATTTGTCACGTGATAGTACAGCTTGCTGACCTCCAAGGTAGACGGCAAATGTCACCCACTGAGCCAACCTTTAAAGAAATTGTAAAAAAGATGCAAACATGGGACAGGGACAGGAGAGAGGTCTCAGAGGTTAAGAGCACTCACTGCTCTTATAGAGGACCTAGGCTTATTCCTGGCGTCCACATACTGGCTTACAACTACCTACAATTTTTATTCCAGGGGATCCAGTCCCCTCTTCTGATGATCTGAGAGCATCAGGCATGCACACAGTACACATATCTACATGCAGGTAAAACGTACTGCATGTGTACTGTATACTGTTCTTCATGCAGATAAAATAAACTACACGTGTACTGTATACTGTAGTTCTCTTACCCAAAGAAGTCCAAGAGAATTGTTCTTAAATCCCAACTTCAAGGACACAGAAAAAACGGCATGGCGGCTCCCGCATGTAAATAACAGTGCACCAAAGGGTGAGGCAGGAGGGTCACCAAGATTTCAGACTTTGTGCAAAGTTCTAGCCTGTTTTCAAAACAGAGGTGGGAGGTGGGAGGGGGGAGGGAGGAGGAGGGGAAGGAGAGGAAGGAAAATAGAAGAGGGAGGGGGAGAGGGAGAGAGAGAGAGAGAGAGAGAGAGAGAGAGAGAGAGAGAGAGAGAGAGAGAGAGGCAGAGAAGGGATGAGAATCGGGTGTCTCGGAGGAAAGACGCAAGTGGCAGAAGACAATTATATGTAAAGCAAACAGGAGTAAACAGTTTATCTCACTGCCGCGGGCCACCCACAGCAGAGGGATCTTCACCTTGAAGCAACAGAAGCCACAGCGGAAGTGGAGTCCGATCTCTGGGTACCGCGTGGCCCACAGGTCAGGAGGTTGTGTATAAAGTCTGCTTTTCAGCCAGCTGCTGCCAACCAGGAAGGGATGAACTTTTGCTGAGCATCGCCTCTAGCTGCCAGGACAAGAGGCAATTTAAAACAGCAGCATTCTCCCCTGAAAACACACTGACATATGGAAAAGCAGTGGGGTCCTGCACACCTCTAACCCCAGCACTTGGACAGTTGAGGCAGAATTGCAGGTTCAAGGCCAGCCTGGGTTACACAGCAAGACTTGGTCTCAAAGCTACAAAACCAAGGAGTTAAAAGCCAGTGTTTGCATCTTGTTGTCCCGGGAACGGACTAGGCTCTGTGGAAAACCAGAGGTCAGATTCAGCAGCATCTGGGATTTCAGATCAGACAGCATTTGTGGAACATTTTTTTCACCCAGGTGGTTGTCTTTTTGTTCCTTAAGGAAATGACTCGGCCAGTACAGAAATCAGCCTCAAAAGCTGTATCTACAGTAGCCTGAAGCCTGGGTTTGGGATCAGGGTAGGCCTGGCTATCCTAGTGACTTGAGAGTAGACCATAGTAGCAGAACATTCCCAAGGTACCATTGGGCAACCCACTCAGGGAGTTGAGTATCATGAAGAAGGAGACAATCCACACTGTCGAACACAATGCATTGTGGTCCACACTGCGCTGCGGTGCGCATGCAGTGTGGTCCACACTGCGCTATGGTGCAGCCCAGTTGCTTAGCTGACTTTTGCTTTCTTTCTTATCCTGAGACACGTGGTTTTTCTTGAGTGGCTGAGAGGATGATTGCCTCCCCAGAATGAGGCAAGTACATGCCTTCCATTGGGTTTTTACAGTGCTGTGGAATTAATTAAACCTAGAAGCTCACACATGATCAGCAGGCTCTTTTCCACACAGCTACGTCTCCAGACAGGTTTGTGTGTTAAACACAATACACGATAAAACTTAGTTAAATAATACTGGATCAAGGGCCTCAGACTTAGAAAAAGTGTTAGCAGTTCAGTCTTATTTAAGGAAGTTTTGGGAACTTTACATCAGTTCTGAACCATTAGAGAACTTCTAAACAAGTCAAGCATCCCCACCTACATCCAAGCACTGTGAGTCAGAACCTTTGGGAACTGGGCGGGAGCATCAGTGAGAACCGTTCACAATCTCCTGCGATTCTGAAGCACATGTCTCAGAGCATTCCAAGACATGTTAAAATTGCTGCTCTTTGAACCGTGCACTGTGTAGCAAGACCTTAAGAGCCAGCCCTTGCCAACTTAGCTTGTTTGGAGGTCGAGTCATCCACAGAATGGAATTCTTTGGTCCTTAAGATAATTTTCGGAGCAATTGTTTTATTACAATAAAAATGAAGCTGTTTTGTTGCTATTATTTTGAGACAAGGTCTCACTGTGTATGAATCCAAACTGGATTCATACATACATACATACATACATACATACATACATACATGCATGCATGCATACTACATGCATGCATACTACATACATGCATGCAAAATACATACATAATACATACAAAATACACACATACACACAATACATGCATGCATGCATACAAAATACATATATACATACACATATATACATACACATACATTCACATACAATACATACATACAAAACACATGCATACACATACATGCATACATACACAATACATACATACACACATACATACATACAAAATGCATACACACATACATACATGCATGCATACATACACACAATACATACATACATACGTTTATTGTTTTTTCAAAACAGGGTTTCTCTGCCTAGCCCTGGCTGTCCTGGAATTCTCTTTGTAGGCCCAGATGACCTGAAACTCACAGAGATCCGCCTGTTTCTGCCTTCCAAGTGCTGAGATTAAAGGTATGTTCCCCCACTGCCTGGCTAGGATTCATACTCTTGATTCCCCAGGTCAGCCTTCCAGGTACAGGGATTGAAAATAGACACTACCACGCCCATACTGAGGCAGTTTGTAAAGTAGCAGTAACAAGTGCTTAACTCAGCTTAGTTCACGTTTGTTTGATACCCATCTTCCTGAGAGTTTCCACCCTTGTTGAGGTTTGGTCTGTTGCTAGGTATTGTAATGCTAAGTGCAGGCTCCCAAGGCCTGGTTGCCCCAGAGATGAGAGAGTCTGCACGTAGTCCCAAGTGATGCTATGTGACATTGCCCCCAAGTTATTTCTGATTGGTGAATAAAGATGCTGACCGCCAATAGCTGGGCAAAAACTTGGGGTCAGAAAAGAATTGTGAGGGGAAGAAGAAGGTGGTTAGAGAAGTAAGCCGTCATGGTTAGGTGAGTCATAAAATAACGGCCATGTGGGTTGGCTAATTGGTGTTAAGAGCAGCCCAGACGAAACATGGCAAATTATATAATGGGGTTATTGGCTAGAAAATTGACATACTAGCATAGAGGATAGACATCTGTCCAGCTGTTGTGCTGATCAAGGCTTACTGTAAATAAAAAGGTTGTGTGTGTGTGTTTTATCTGGGAACTCAGTGGCTAAAGGTGGGGTAAAAACAAACAAACAAAGCAGTTTGGGATTAAATATTTTCTACAACACTCCCTTCTTAGAGTCTTTTTTAGGGGAAAAAAAAAAAGATAGTTCGACGGGCTCTAATCTCCACAAAATTGTGGGACCTTAAGAGTGTTGACTGTGCTTTTTAGAGATGGTGTCCAGCAGATAGCCCAAGTGCCTAGAGGCCAGAAAACAGACGTAAGTGCTTCTCACAGTCTGACTGAAAGATGGTGACCTCCAGAACACCCATGCTAGTTACTATCAGGAATGTCAGTCTTGCCCACGCTGAGATGGGGAGCCATGATCCAGACCCTGAGGCAAATGACTCAGCCCAAGGACCATCAATAAAGATCAGTGACTCCACAGTGTCCGGGGACAACAAACCTCTCAGAGACCCACTCGGGCAAAGTGCATTTGTGTAGCACATAAAAAAAAGTCAGTGGGACAAATCGCTTTCTTCTTAGAGTGGCTGGGGAGGGGGGAGATGACTAAACGATGGAAGCAGAAATTGTGATTTGTTAACCGGCATAGGAAAAAAAAATCACACAATTCAGCAATGATCAAACAGCTGCCTAAGGCTGGGAGAGATGTCTCGTGGGTAATGGGGCTTGCCCTCCAAGCTGGGTGACCTGAATTTGACCTCAGGAACGCACCAGGTGGAAGGGGAAACTGATTTCACAAAGTTGTCTTCTGAACAACACACCCATGCTGTAGAATGCATGTACATATACCCCAATAACAAAGATATGGATATAGATATATTATATAATTAAATAGCTACACAAGGCAATCCTGGCTTCTGTCCAATTAGCAATAACTTTTTTTCTACAATGGCTACAAAGAGACCCTAGTAACCTTCTTCCCTTCTTAGGAATGAAGGCCACAGGCTTAACAGTATAAATGCCAACAAGGACAAGATGATGCAAGTGGGCCTGCTTTTCATAGGCCATCTCCCAAAGTGTCACCATTTTTAAAGAGATTCGTGACCTTTGGCATAACCATATAGCTTCCAGGAACCTGTCCTCAGGAAGTAATTATGAGTAAGACCACCAAGACAGAGCAATAGGGTCCTAGTTCCTAATGCAACCTTACTAGCACAGACAGCAGAAGACTGGAAGCCCTTTATATGCTCAGTCCTAGATATCTCCACAGGCTAGGATACTCATTGAAAAGGACGTGACACCGGGCTTGGTGGTACGCACGCATAATCACAGCACTTGGGAGGTGGGGTAGGAGGAATGCTGTCAATTTGAGCTTAGCCTCTGCTCTACAACGACCCCGAACCAGCCGGGGCTACCCAGTCTGACCCTGTCTCAAAAAAAAAAAAAAAAAATCAAGAAGACAGGAAAGGGCATAACATTCAAAATGAAAATAAATAAAATATCCAATAAAAATGTTATCTATCATCTATAAAGACACAAAGAAATGCATGTAGCATTAATTAAAAACAACTCAGTGACACACACATAATATGACACTAACAATACTGGGCTCGACCTAAGGTATGGCAGAGGGTGGTGACAAACCCACCAAGACAGTTCGACTCGTGTTTCAAGTGTGATTTGTCTTGTTTCCTATCTCTACGTTCCCTCCCTCTCCCCTGAACACACACTACTTCGACGGAAAAGCAACTCACATCACAACACAAGTAAAGTATAAACCAAACCAAACAACCACCGAACCCTCCCGAACATCTGCCAACCGCAGCTAATTCTTTGCACGCGAATAGGTTATTCAGCGAGCATACATAGGTCCAGAACGTGGGAGAGCCTACAAGAATTCTTCCAGGACCTTCAAAATCAAGGAGAGAAAGAAATATGTTTTTGAGCTAGACTCTGAAGCCACAGCTGCTTCCATTGGTCCCTGGCGGCTACTGGGAACATTTGTGTCATACTCTGCCCCAACACTCTGCCAGAACCTAACCATGACTAAGGCTTCATGCTTACGTCACAAAGCCATTTGTTTATCTTCTCTGGAAACTCTTCATTCATCAAACAGCAAACTGTATTCACCCAAAACACCGGACCATGGAAACTAGAGAAATAATCTAGTCCTCTTACTGAAAATGAATGTACCCATGTAAGCCCTCATCCTGCTGCCCAGTGTTTGAGAAAGCTGGTAGACTCTTTTTCAAGGCCATTTCTTAATTTTATTTTACTTTTATTATTTGCGTGTGTGTGTGTGTGTGTGTGTGTGTGTGTGTGTGTGTGTGTGTGTATACACCCACACCATAAACATGACAGTACTCATGGAGGCTATAAAAGGGTGTCAGATCCCCTGGCACTGGCAGCACAGGCAATGGTTAACCACACAAAGTGAGAACTAAGAATCAAACCTAGGTCTCCAAGAGCAGCACGAACTCTTGACGACTAAGTCATTGCTTCTGCTCCACCACCATGGTCCTGCCGCTTATTTTTATATTGCATCTTTGGGTTCTACAACTCCTTTAGAGACAAAGGTACTGGGTATGGCAGCCACACCACAGCCCAGAATGGGACGAGAACTCATTGCCAATGTTCCAGGGAAGTCAGACGAATGGCCCTGCTGTTGTATCTGGGGATCCTGAGCTGAGTTAGGACAGCCACTGGGATGGTGAGGAAAGAGGGATTTGCGTGTCTCCCATCCTCAAGCGTACTAACCCACCTCCTCCCCACCCGCCAGGGATAGCAAAGGCACAAAATATAAGAGTAAGGCTAGGGACGTGGCTCAGTTGATAAAATGCTTTTCTGGCAAGCATTCAGGCATGAGTTCCATTCCTAGAACCCATCCCTTTAAGAAAAAGCCCAAGGTGTGGCAGTGTATACTAGTAATCCCAGTTTCTGTTGGGGAAACAGAGACAAGTAAGCTCAGTGGGAACAGCCTGGCCTCCTTGGTGAGGCTCAGGTCAAGGAAATCCTATCTTAACAAAGTAGGATGCTTTGGAGGTGCTCAGAGGATAAAGGTATTTGCTGCCAAGTCTGATGTTCTGAGTGTGGTCCAGGCCTTGGGATCCACATGATGAAGGAAGAGAACAGAGCTCTCTCAGACCTCCATATCTGTGCCATGGTACACCTAGACACACCCTACATACATATCCCTACCCAAACACACACACACGCACACACACACATGCACACACACGCATACACCTGCTGCACATATATCCCTACACGAAACAGAAACACACCTACATATACACACACCTATACATATACCTCTACACAACACACACAGACCTTCACACACACCCCTACACAAACACACTTCTACACACAAACACACACACACACACCCCTCCACATATACCCTTACCCAAACAACACACCTATAAATATACCCCTAACACATATACTGCCTACACAAATATACACACATGAACACCTATACACACACACACACACACACACACACACACACATGAGGGGATACAACTTATGTGGGCACACTTGTGTGTCACTTCCTCATCACGGTCATGCTCAATTGGTCAGTCTAGACACAGGTCACCCAAGGTCACTGAGAGCCAAGGAGACATGAAGCTAGACAGGATCTCTTCAGGGAAAGGATATCAAAACCATGTGACCAAGCCATAGGAAGAGACACAGAACTGAACCCAGTGTTGGAATGTTCCCACGTAATGACTGAAAACTCAACAGCACCCATGTTTATCTTAGCATCCACTGCTGCTAACACGCAGTCTGGTTCCTAAGATTTTTTTTTCAGTTATTTAAACATGTGTTTCCAAAACAACAAAAGAATTGTAAAGTATCCAAAAGGACTGGGACCCGGACTCAAAGCAGTCAGCTCACACCTCCAGAGGAGGGGGAAAGATGAAGCCTTCACACAGTGCCCATTGGTACAACAGGAAGTGCAAGGCTGCAAGCCTGTTGTGGTTTGCTCTGCTCTGTGTTGTGGTTTTCCTCAAGTCCCTGAACCTGGGACTTTGCACTTGCCAGGCAAGTGTGGTACCACAGAGCGACATCACCAGCCCGAGTGTGTCTGTTCAGTGGAAGACTCAGATAGGTCACTTCCTCCAGCAGAGGTACGTCGGAAAATGACCAACCATGGGGAAAATGGTGGGAGGGAGAAGTGCCCGAGTGCCCCAGGGGACTGTTGTTAATGTTCCGGTTCCAATCACAATCCTGACTTTTTAAAGTCATAATCATCATGCTCTCAGAGTGACCTTGGAGGAAAGCCTGTGGCGGCAAATGTCACGGGCTATGCTGGTCTCTGTTTCCCATTTAACTTAATTTCAGCTGCTATTGTGTTCTTTTGATATATAAGCTTTCCTTCCTAACATGGCCCTGCCTCCGATGCTATCTGTAGCCTCATCCTCCTAATTTTTTAAAAATAACCTTTTTGCTAGAATTTCCAAGTGCTTCAACATGCATGTGGAATCATTTAGGTTTATCGTGTTTCCTGACTCGGGCGTACTCAGTCCCACTTGTTGGGAAGGAATGGTCGGAAGGGTGGGGCATTTCTCTCTGACAGAAATGAGAGGCAGACTTGGTATGGCTCAGAGTAGGCCACAGTTCCATGAGCTATGTTTATACTTAAGAGTTAGATTACATGGATGACGGGATGGTCCCATGCATAGATGCTCTTGCCACCCAGCCTGATGACGTAAGATCTATCCTCAGGTGAAAGGGGAGAGCTGACTCCTACCGGTTGTGTTCTCCCCTCCGCACATGTGGTATGTATGATACATGCGTTACATAAATAAATACATACGCTTTTAAAGAGCCTCTATTTAAAGATGAGTTTGGATGCACATTAACTCCCATGCAGAGGGTTTTGCCCTGCCATTGCCCTATCCAACACTGGGCAGGTACGAATCAATGCATGGTACGTTTCAGACTCATTCCTTCCCCAGCCTCTCACACTCCCTCCTTAGTCACCGTGCATATCTGCTTCTGAGACCCCAAAGCAAGTGTTCTTCCAGGTATGAGGGAAGGGCCCCAGGGAAGGTGGGGGATTGTAGACAAGATGTTGGGCAGTGGAGAACTAACTTTGCACGTGAGAGGAAGATTGGCGTTCCAGAGCCTCAGCTCGCAAAGTGCTCCGGGAAAGCGGAGTAGGAGAGACAGCGAGAAAGCTTGCAGTGTAGGCGGGGCCGAGTGGAGGGACTGGCAAGCCACACGGCCAACTGGCTTCACCTGGCGGAAGCCCTCTGAGCCTTAAGACAATTTACTCATCGGATGTGGTTTGAGGTTTGGAGAGAGGGTAGCATGAAGGTGGACAAAAGGGTATAAGCAAGGATCAGGGCTGGGGGGGGGTGGAGTCTTTGCCATTTGACACCCCTCAAAATAAAACCCCACCCACATCACCTTGAACAATGTTCAAATCTCACACCCTACTAGATCTCATGAATTCCAAAGTAAATTCCCTTTGACGACGAGAAATCAAAGCGGCTCCTGGTAACAGAGTCTGTCTCCAAGTCTGCCCTTCCAAACTCTCATCTCCTTGTGCCCTCCTCCTCAGTCCTCCACTCCTACTCTCCAGCAACCCACAAGGCCTGGGCCTGGCCAATGACGCTCACATCAGATCAGTCTTGCCTAGGCCAGGGCTCCCTTGGGCTATCAGCAAGATTTCAAGCTGACAAGCCCATGGGAAGAAGGAGTGCCCTTTGCTTTCTGCTGGACACAGGAGTTGTCAGCCAGGGTCAGTCAGCTCAACCTTGGCCTTCGTTCCATTCTGATGGCTGCCTCAGGCTCCAATTCAGATGCTCTTCTGGGATGGTCCTCAGGCAGGCTCTCACTTCCTACTGAGAGGCAGGACCAGGAATCCCACAGAGGGCAGCTGGGGTCTGGGTACTTAGCCAGAGTACCTGGTGACTCTCACAAAGACTGCCAGTTCTGGTCCACCATCCTGAGAAGGGATTTGCAGCACAGTGAATGCCTGAGCCCCTCTCAGGAATAGATCTTTCAGAGCACTGGTGAGGCTGCTCCTGCCATTTCCCAGAAGCCCATAAACACCCCGAGCATGCCTCTGGCGTTCATCGTTTGGGTTCTCCGAAACCGTACAGAAAGCGGCATGAGCTTCATTACTTATTTGCACCTTGAACAAATCCAGTCTCTCTCTTTTTGGTATTTCTGACTCCTTAAGTGTCTTTGCAGTGACTACAAGTGGTGGCGGAGCCTGCCAACAAGGCAAGAACACCCAGGTACGCTGGCACACCCAGGTAAGCTGGCAAGGCTGGGGCAGAAGGGTAAAGAGTTAGACGGTAGGTAGCTGGGCTCTATAGTGAGACCTTGTCTCCAAGAAGAGAAGGAGGAGCAGGAAGGGGAGGCAGAAGGGGAGAAGGTAGCAGCTGCTCTCTGATCACATCAAAAGGGAGACCCTACACTTGGCCCCTTCAATGACAACAGTGAAGTTTCAAGTTTCAGAAGTCAGAAATGGCTTCCAAACCAGATGATCCCGTGTTTTCAAAATACTCGTAGGCTATCTCTTGCCCATGATTCCCACAAGCCTCGTTATCTCCCTGCTCCTCACCTCCAGCAGGCTGGAGTCAGGTGACAGAGGAAGAAAGATACAGCTAGAGGCAGTCTCATGACTTACCATAGGTGAAGAAGGGAGGCACAGAGAAACTATAAAAGCCAACAGGAGAGCTTAGAAGCTTCCAGGGGGCTGGCAAGCTGCTGCCAAAACCATTCTATCACCTTCTGAGATGCTAGACCGGAAGAGGGTAGGGATCACTGAAGCTCCTGACGCTGCTTCCTTGCTACAGAGAAAGATTTTAAAAAAGAAACACGCTCCACGAGCTCTGTTGGAAGGCTTTAGGGGACTCAAGTAATTCTGAGGATTCATCATGCATCAGACACAGTCAGCCACGCTCCCTCTCCTCCAGGGTCCCTCAAATGCCTGCGTGTGTTCCTGAGGCACCTTCATGAGTCCAGAGGCCTCCAGGAGCAGCGCTCAATTAGTAACCAAGGAGCTGTGTACAAGCACGTGACCTGCTGGAGCCTTCTGGGGGCCCTTCCATTTGCCCACCAGAAGTTTTCCTCCAGTCACAGGGCTGGGAGTATGAATTTCAATGAGTGCTGTCCCTTCCTTGACCAGTTCCCCGCTTTCCTGGTAACTGTCCTTGCACTTCCCAGACAAACCGGTTTCATTTTCCCAGAAGAATTCCACATCCCAGATCCGCCCCTAGAAGGATCCGCACTGAGACAGAAAAGTGAACTACGGTAATAAGAACATGTATTTGAAACAAGACTCGCTCTACAGTCTCGATGGAGAGTGGAGTGCGCAGACAACCGGAATGCTCTGGCTTCTATGCACCCTCTTCCTAGACTGCTCTCTGCCCCCTTCTTTCTTTTTCTTCCTCACTTCTGTTTGTCTTCCAGGAATTAAGCTCAGAGAGGAAATACAGGATAAACAGGTATTGCCCTTGCACTCTCTCAGACTGCAGCGTGAACTCATGAAATAGCCGAGACCAGAGCATCGGGTATCCTTGAAGGCTCAGCAAAGAGAAGACCCTGGGTCCCTTTGCCAAGAAGCCCAAGAAACCTCTCAGGGCGGAGTTACCTTTCCATGCTCCTGGGGTCTTGGCCTCAGGTGGCGACTGCTTGGAGGTCAGAGCATACATGGCTACACCAAGCCCCAGGCTGGCCAGACTCCTCAGTATCTGAGCTGCAGATGGCTGCTGCATACCCCCATACCACCTGCAAGGTGCACTGTGGGAGGCCCTGTGCCCCATTTGACAAATCTTTTTTTTTTCTTTTTTCGGAGCTGGGGACCGAACCCAGGGCCTTGCGCTTGCTAGGCAAGCACTCTACCACTGAGCTAAATCCCGAACCCCCATTTGACAAATCTTAAGAATGTACAACTCAAAGATTTGTTATTTAGACCATTCTGAAAGACAAACACTGGTTACATCATCAGAGGAGGAAAGTTCTCAAGCAAGAAATGCAAACTTCTACTTAGAGGCTAAAGATTTCTTTGTATCTCACAGGCAACAACAGTTAGCGAAGTCAGTAACAGTTAAAGGGAGCCCTGTCTCTACAGTGGGCAGAAAAGCAAAATGGCGTCAGCTAGATACCTCAGGGGATGCTGATCTTAGAATTAGTTTGGAGACATAGGACTGATGTCTCTGCAGCTGTGGAAGAGGTGACATCATACTCATACTCTAATATCTTTCTGAGATTCCTGGCATTTTCTGATCTAGAGGCTTAATGAAGAGAAGTTGAAAATTTTAAAGTGTAGGTTACAGAATGCCATTAGATTAATTCATATGAGAGAGCCAGTTTGAAGACTTCCGATTTTATTATAAAGAAATTAAGAGAGGACAGAGGGGGTTTTATTTCACAATAATGGAATAAAAGGGATGCAATGCTCTCCCATGTAATTGAGATGGTGATTGTATTAGTCAAGTTTCTGTTACTATTACTAAATGCCTGAGACATTTGGCCTTAGGCAGGAAAGCTTATTTGGACTCATGGTTTTGGAAGTTCCAGTTGGTTGGCCCCATTACTTATGGGCCTGTGGCAAGTTGTGGTGGAAGGGAGATACCTGGGAGACAAAGATGCCCATCTTTTGGTGACAGGAAGAAAGATCCAAGGGATCAGTGCCCCACGGTCTCCTTCAAGGACACAATTTCAGTACAGCCTCCTCTAGAGGCTCTTGCCACCTCTTGCACATCCACCTTCCCAGAATGCCAAGCTAAAGACCAAGCCCTAACACCCGGTCTCTGAGGTGTAATTGGCTCCAGGTGAGTGTGTCTGGAGCAAAGTCACCAGCCAGGTGAAGAGCAAGAAATAGGGCAGCGCATTGGCTGGCTCTGGTAGTCTGAGCATTGTCGCTGGCCACGCCCGCACACAGGTCCACAGCTGGACCTGTGTCACCCAGTAGGAAAGACAGTTGTGGAGTGTGGGAAAGGCCGCACACTGGCAGCGTAACAGTTCATTCTCTAGATTTTCACAGCCAATGTGAGAAAGAGTACAAATGGTACCGCATCCCCATTGGCCGTAACTTCAACAAAGAGCTCATCTTGGATTTCACCTTGTGAAATTAAGGCCCTTACTTTTAGACATTCCTATCCAGATGACACTGGAATCCTCAGTTCTTCCCTGCTAGCAAATGACAGTGCTGGCGACGTTAAGTATTCCTCTCAGATGTACTCCTCACAGGAGCCATTACCACACCTCAGTTTTATACAACCCATGCTAAGATGGCTGTTAGTCACACCCAGGAGGCTCAGTTTGGTCAATATACGTGGAATGAGGCGATGAAGTGGGGATGTGCATTCATTCATTCATTCATTCATTCATTCATTCTCTTTCACAAAGTTTATTCACTCATCAAAATGAATCTCCCATGGCCCAGGGGAACCTCACCCCAACAAAGAACCTGGGAGATATGGAAAGGGGAAAGCCATGATTCTGCTCTTGAAAGCCCACTGTATGAAAGGAAGACTTATAAATCAATTGTTTCGTCAACGGCGTGAAAGATGCCTCTGCAGGGAGACGGTAGCTTCTCTAGGAACTCGAATGACAAGTGCTTGGACTAACTGAGGTAGAGTAGCAGTCTCCGGCTCTGGCTGACCAAGTATTTGTACCACACGGAGGAGGGTTGGCTCTCAAAGGAGGACAAAGAAAAGGAAACTTAAAAGGAGAAGAAAGAAGGGTGCCTGGGTCCTAGCACAGGTGAGTGAAATCAGAAGTATGGACAGCATTACTTTTTAATAAACTCGCCAGTCCATCTATATAATGTAATATTATTCCACAGCAGAAAGGAATCAAATATTGATTCCTGTGACAACATAAACAGACCTTGAAAATACTATGCTGTGGTTGTTGACTAGGACTGGCTCCCAAAGGCCATTTTGATGCTTGGTCATTAGGGAGTGGCACTACTTGAGAGGGATTGGGAGGGGTGGCCTTGTTAGAGGGGGGGGTGTTGTTTTGAGGTTTCCGAAGCCCAAGCCAGGCCCAGTGTCTCTCTCTTTCTGCTTCCTGTGGATCTACATGTAGAACTCCCACCTCCTTCAGCATCCACGTCTGCCTGCACACCGCCATGCCTCCAACCGTGATGATAACAGAATAAATCCAAAACTGTAAGCAGTCCTAGTTAAACGTTTCCCCTTTATAAAAGTTGTTGTGGTCATGGTGTCTCTTCACAGCAATGGAAACCCTAAGACATTCACGTCCTATCGATGGATTTTATCTCAGTGCAAACATTGGAAACAGAAAGCACTTCCCAAGGAATCCTAATTCACCGCTATAATCCAGTTCCCATGATCTATAAATTACTGAAGGTGTGAAGATCTGTAATCTTGATTTTCTCTTTCGCCTAAATTCCAATACAGCTCTCCAGCACTTTCTCATGGCTGTGACTAGACTCAACTACCTGGGAGGAGCAACTTCAGGGACACAGGCTTTGTTTGGGTTCGTGGTTTCAGAGGGTCGAGTCCATGGACAGACACGTGTCTCAGAGCTTCAGCAGTGATGCTGTACACACACCACAGTGCAGAAAATGTGAAGCAGGGGCTCCTTGCTTCATGGCGCTAGGAAGAGCAAGACATAAAACAAAACTGAGGAGCCCAGGACATGGTCCAGTGACCCACTTTCTGCAACCAAACCCTACCTTATATAATTCCATCACCTCCCAACAGTCTGAGCACTGGTTGTTCTTCCTGAGGTCCCAAGTTCAGTTCCCAGCAACCACATGGTGGCTCTCAACTGTCAGTTAACTATAGTTCCAGGGATTCTGATGCCTTCTTCTGGTGTACAGATATACATGCATAAATAAATAAATAAATCATATATATACATATATATGTATATATACATATACATATGATCATTAAACCTTTCATCAAAGTAGAGACTTCCTGACCTATGTGACCAGGCACACCAGGGATGCACTTTACCCACCTCCTAGAGATCCCAATTAAGCTGATGTGCAGGATGAACCATCACAAGTGTTGCTATTGATCCTCTCTCTTTTAAAAAAACAATTTATTTATTTATTACTTATAAAGTACACTATAGCTGTTTTCAGACACATCAGTAGAGGGCATTGGATCCCATTACAGATGGCTGTGAGCCATCTTGAACTCAGGACCTCTGGAAAAGCAGCCAGTGCTCTTAGCCACTGAGCCATCTCTCCAGCCTGATCCTCTCCCTCTTAAACGTCGTCCAGTGTTTCGTTTGTCATGGACATTTATATTATTCCTCTCTTGTATGTTTTGTGTTTTAAGACATCTGGCTATGTCCCTAAGGCCTGGGCTGGCTCTGACCTCTTAATTTTCCTTGGCCTTCTTGAATACTTGGCTTAGAGGCGAGCATTGGATTACACCAGATTGTTTTTATATTACTTTTGATTTTTCATAGTGCTATATTAACATGTTATTTACCAAAGTTGTATTTATTTATTTATTCATTCATTCGTTTGTGGTAGTACTCTTGTACTCTGAACCCCTGCCCCGGCGCTAAGGTTGATGAGAATAGAGTTAGGAAGTCTTTACTCGAGTAAGATTGTACCTACAGAGAATGTGAAGCACACTGGGGACATTGGGCCCAGATTCTTAACACATCTGTATTTGAGGCTCAGTAGGAAGAGTGGAGTCCACACGGTGGACAAGGAGGAAGGACAAGAGCGAGGAGAGCGAGGAACTGCCTTGTGGAAGCAGACACAGCTTCAGGGCTCAGTGGACATGTCATCAAGGAAAAGGCACAGGTTGCTCAGGAAACACCGCAGATTGGGTTAGGAGTGAGAGGTCCCAGGGCCATGGAAAGGCCAAAAGAGAAAGGGTAGTAAAGGTGACAGCAGGTGAGAGGGAGGAGGAGGGGGGAGGGAGGAGGAGGGAGGAGGAGGGGAGGGAGAGAGAGAGAGAGAGAGAGAGAGAGAGAGAGAGGAAGAGAGAGAGAGAATATTGAACTCCACTGAAAGAATATAAGGAAACATGTGATGATCAGGTAAATGAGAAAGGGAGGGGCCGTAATTAGGAAGGAGGGGGGAAATAAATATAGAAGGAGGGGGAGGGCAAAACAATGGTACAAATGTCTGAAAAATGTCATAAGGAATTGTAATACTAACTACTTACCTAAAAAAAAAAAAAAGAAAATAAAATGAAAACAACAACAACAAAAACCCTATAGAAACACATAAGTCAGTATACAAATATACATAGATAGTTTAAAAGACATTTTCGCATCTGGGCCAACAGTGATCCCTCTAAAGGCCAGAGACACCTAACAAAAATCCCAATACCAATCAAGAGAAGTCCTCTTTAGGGTTGCTGACCAGGCTTGTCCCAGAGACTCCCAACACATTATATAGACCATTCCCACTGCCCTTGGCTGCCCCCCAGAGGCGGAAGGTAAATCCCTATTACTTCAGACACACCACAGCCCAGAGGCCCCTGAGCTAGAACTGACCTGAATGACCCCTCCCTGAGGACTGGCTTTCCTGGTTCCAGAAGGCACATGCAGACTTCGAACAGGGAAGCAGCCGACAGTCCTACCCAGCTACCATAGCTAGGAAGCACATCAATGACCAGCAGGCACAATGGCCCTAAGGGTGCAGCAGTGGCACACAGGGCTTGGAAGTAACCAATGGCTAATTGTACCTAATACACACTCAACAGTAAGGAAATCATGCCTGTACTGGAAACCGACCCAGGGACAGCGAAGTCATGGATCTTGGAGAAGAATGTACAACCACCACTTTACTAAACCAGCATAATCCTGATGGTGCTTTCTTCTTCCTCTTCCTCTTCCTCTTCCTCTTCCTCTTCCTGTTCTTCTTGTTCTTCTTGTTCTTCTTGTTCTTCTTCCTCCTCCTCCTCCTCCTCCTCCTCCTCCTCCTCCCTCCTCCTCCTCCTCCTCCTCCTCCTCCTCCTCCTCCTCCTCCTCCTCCTCCTCCTCCTCCTCCTCCCTCCTCCTCCTCCTCTTCTTCTTCTTCTTCTTCTTCTTCTTCTTCTTCTTCTTCTTCTTCTTCTTCTTCTTCTTTTTCTCCATCTTTATTAAATTGGGTATTTCTTATTTACATTTCAATTGTTATTACCCTTCCCGGTTTCCAGGCAAACATCCCCCTAGCCCCTCCCCCTCCCCTTCTCTATGGCTGTTCCCCTCCCCATCCTCCTCCCTTTACTGCCCTCCCCCCAACAATCACGTTCACTGGGGGTTCAGTCTTGGCAGGACCAAGGGCTTCCCCTTCCACTGGTGCTCTTACTAGGCTATTCATTGCTACCTATGAGGTTGGAGCCCAGGGTCAGTCCACTTATAGTCTTTGGGTAGTGGCTTAGTCACTGGAAGCTCTGGTTGGTTGGCATTGTTGTTCATATGGGGTCTCGAGCCCCTTCAAGCTCTTCCAGTCCTTTCTCTGATTCCTTCAACGGGGGTCCTATTCTCAGTTCAGTGGTTTGCTGCTGGCATTCGCCTATGTATTTGCTGTATTCTGGCTGTGTCTCTCAGGAGAGATCTACATCTGCTTCCTGTCAGCCTGCACTTCTTTGCTTCATCCATCTTATCTAGTTTGGTGGCTGTATATGTATGGGCCACATGTGGGGCAGGCTGTGAATGGGCGTTCCTTCAGCCTCTGTTCTACACTTTGCCTCTCTATTCCCTCTGATGGTGCTTTCTAACAGCATTCTAAATATTTATCCTCGTGCCCATAGATACGTGTCGATCTCATTCCTCATCAAGGAGACTTCTCTTTGCAACAGATGGAGGCCATTACAGAAAACCACGACCAATCAAAATGCAGAGTTGTGTCCTCCAGTTCCAATGAGTACATCTACAGCATAACTTCCCTAACTAATCCTTAGGTAACAGTGTGGAAGAGGGGACAGAAAGATCGTATGAGCCAGGGGAACATTGCTGTGAAACTGTATCTCTTGGCAATGTCAGAGCTATGCCCATAAAGTCCCACCAACATGACTTCCTAAGCATGAGCTGAACAAAGACAAGGCCAACAGACATGCTACGAAGAGGGAAAGACCTCGCTCGAGGCCTCAATCCCACACAAAGGCTTCAGGCAACTAAGGCGAGAGTGGGAGGAATGTCTTCCCCAAAGAGCACAGCAATTGCTTATCTGATACCAAATGGTCAGCTCTGACAACATACACAAGTAACAGTGTCCAGACTGAGCTGGTTAGATTTAGGAACATATATGCATATTCATATAAATATACTCACGTAACGGCAATTAATAAAAGAGGGGGACCATGGATTTAAAGACAGCAAGGAGGGGCATATGGGAGGATTTGGAAGGGGAAACGGAAGGGGGGGGATGATATTATAATCTCTCTTTTTTTTTCTTCTTTCTTTCTTTCTTTTTTTTTAATTTTTTTCGGAGCTGGGGACCGAACCCAGGGCCTTGCGCTTGCTAGGCAAGTGCTCTACCACTGAGCTAAATCCCCAACCCCATGATATTATAATCTCAAAAATAAAAAAGACGATTTTAAAAATGCAGTACGTTTCAAGATGAGAAATCTTTGATCACGTTTGTGAAGAAGACAAAGAAGAAGAGCAGAAGAAACAAGGGAAATGGAGGTGGGAGAAAGTTGGGGCAGGGGGGAGCATTGCTGCTCAAGGGTGGGCGGATACAGCATTGTTCCACAGGCCAGAGCCCTAGAAAAGGCACAGTCCCCTTCTCCTTTCTGTCTGCATCCTCAGTATAATGTTTTTGTATCTAGGGTTCTGTTGTGGCCCCAGGGTTTACACTGCCGGGTGAGTGGCATAGCACACAAGCGACCAGGTCTATGATTTCTCTCCTGGCTTACATTTTTGTCTTTATTGTTATTTTTCCTTTCCTTTCTCTTTCTCCTGGATAGTACATTCTCACTACGCCCCAGATGTGACCTTCCACACCTCATACTGAGCCATGCCATGTTTTCCTGGTGGTGAGCTCACGCTTGGTGCCTTCAACTTCTAGCTTAGAGCAGTCAGCGCCCCCCCTTCTCTCTCTCAAGAGGGGTCAATGGAAAGCACCATCAGATCTGCTGGGCACTGGGCAGGACTCAGAGCTTTAAGACTTCCTCCTAATGCATTAGCTAAATCCCGGGAGGTTTAGAGAAGATTGCTTCCTGGGACTCCATTAACGGGGTGGCCAGGATGCTGGTAGCCCCAGCTTGAGGAAACAAGGGAGTGACAAAGTAGGGTGACATCCATTACCGACGAGTCCAAATTAAAGAAGGAAATCCAATGCAGGAGCGACTGAGGGGCCCTACCGGTGGGAGAAGCAGAAGCCATGACTGTAGGGTTACTGTAGAGCCAGACAGAAGCCATGCTAGGGCAGCAGGAGAAGAGACTGCAGAAGACTCCAGGAGTAAACCAAGGTGGGGATAGGAAGGACCGGGCTTCAGTCCAGTACTCTTTGGGCCTGTGACAAGTTCATATTACGACACCAGAAGTGGTTTTTTTTTTTTTTTTGCAGAAGTGGATTTTTGCAGAAGTGGGTTTTTGCAGAAGTGGGTTTTTGAGCTGATGACAAGTTGTGCAGCTGAAAAGAAGCCAGCAGCCGGCCTGGCTTGACAAGCATCTGTGGAAGGCTAGGGCAGGGAGTGGTGAGAAGCTGGTTCCCATAGGGACCACACTTTGCAAAGAATCTCTGCAGTGTCCTGTGCTGTGGCTAGGGTTTGCATGCTAGGAATGCAGCCTAGGACCTCCAGCGTGTTAGGCAAGCCACTGTAATGCATACAATGGCTTGGGTTTTTTTCTTATTAATTTATTGCTAATAATAGAAACACTAATAATAGACGCCAATGTTCATTCTGTATGTGATAAATTCTTCTGAGTTCGGTCAGTTTTGGGTGACCATGTCATTTGCAAACGGATAATTTTATCGGTGGTTCTTTTTGTTTGTTTGTTTTTAAATTTCCTTCTCTTGCCTAATAATTCTGACTAAACTATCTAGTAGGAGGTGGTAACACAGGGGAAATCGGGGTCTCCTAGTGGGGTTCTTGGTCTCATTAACAAAATAATTTAAGAACAGACTCAAATGAACTATCAAGGACAATTTTATATAAGAGGTTTTTTTTAAGCCCCCAGTAAATCTCGGCAGCTTCCTGGAAGAGGAGGGGGGAGAGGAGGGAAAGGAGGGAGAGAAGGGAGAGGAGGAATGGAGAATAGAGGATGATGGAGGAGGAGGAGAGAAGAGGAACAAGCCATGTCATTTAATCTGACGTGGAATTCAGACACAAGGCAGACAAGCAGCAGCTATATGGCAGGGAGGAAGGTTTCCGAGAATGAGTAAGAAAGCCCAAAATGTTGAGGAAACCCAAATGTTAAAAGGGAAAGCATGCTTAGAAAAGAGATGGAAAGAAACACAGAAGTTATGCATTTTCAAGTAATTCAGAAACTCTCACAAAGCTATATGGCTACAGCGTCATAAGCTACTGCACCATGGGTAGGGATTCTGGGAAGGAAAAATACAGCATCTCAATAAAGGACTGATCATTCTCTTTCAGATGACTTAACAGAACCAGCCTTCCTAGGGGTAGTCCCTGTTGAGGTTTGGTCCTTTGCTATGTACTGTAACGCTGCATACTGGTCCCCAAGGCCCAGTTACCCCCAGGGAGGAGAGAATCCTCACATGCACAAGTGATGCTATGTAACTTTGGCCCCCAGGTTATCCCCGATCGGTGAAAAAAATGCCTACAGCCTACAGCTGGGCAGAAGAGAGAAGGTAGGGTTTGCGTTCCCAGGCTTGGGGTCTGGAGAGAGACCATGAGGAGGAGAAGGGAGAGAAGATGGAGAGAGGACAAGATGACACAAGATAGGTGAACCTTGAAAACACGGCCATGAGGGTTGACCAATTGGAACATGGCAAGTTGTTCTTGGAACATGGGAAAGTAGATTCTAATAATTTAGAGGACAGATATCTACCTGCCCAACTCTAGCTAATTAGAGACTTCTCATAAATATAAAAGTTGTGTGTCTTCTATCTGGAAACTGAATGATCAAAGGTGGGGTAGGAACCCTTGATCAGCCCCTTTAGCAAAATGATAACCGCCCCTAATTAGAGGAGTTTTCTCTGCTCTGTTAGAAAAGAAGCACCTCTCTTGTTTCTGATCTTAGAGGGAGAGAGCTTTCAACTTTCCACCACTGGATATGATGTTCCCTGTGAGTCCATCATCAACCGGCATTAGCGTGCTGAGATGCATCCCGTCCGTGCTTATCACCGAGAGTCCTTATCACAGAAGAATCTAGAATTTTGTCACATGCCTTTTCAGTATCCAGTGAGACGTCGTCCTTCATCCTGTTAATGCCTTATATCACATGCATTGACTTGAGGATGTTCCGCCATCCTCATATCTCAAAGGATGAACCCCGATTGATCCTAAGGTACTGTTCAATTTGCTTTTCTAATACTTTTAGTATTTTACATCTGTATTTATCAGGGACATCAGTTCTTCTTTTCTGTTTACAGGCTTATTTATTTTGCATATAAATATGTGTATTTATGTGCCCATGTGCGTGCAGAGCCTGAGGAGATCAGAAGAGGACACTGGGTCCCCTGAACTAGAGGCATAGGTGGTCCTGAGCCACCATGAGGGTGATGGGAATGGAACCCAGGGCCTCTGCAAGAGTGGCCAGTGTTCTGAACCACTGTGGTGTGTGCTCTCTCTCTCTCTCTCTCTCTCTCTCTCTCTCTCTCTCTCTCTCTCTCTCTCTCTCTCTTTTTCTCTCTCTGGTGTTCTAATCTGGCTCTGGAATCAGGGTAATGCTGATTCCGTGAATCAAGTTTGGAAATATTCTTGCCCTTTAAAAACCAAAACAGAACAAGTACTGCAGGCGTCTGTGCAAGGTTAAGATGAACTCTTCTTCTTCTTCTTTTTTTTTCCTGGTTGTTAATTTTATTTATTTTCAAGCAGAATCTTGCTAGGGAGCCCAGGATATCATATCCCTGCACTGGGATCAGCCCACTTGCCTCAGCCTCCAGCTGAGACTGTCACCACATCTGGCTCCAGATGTCCATTTACTGTGATCCTCCCTATCCTAGTGCTTTTATTTTGTAACTCAGAATGAAAGCTTTCCAGTTCAAAACTCACTTGGGCAAGTAAGCACCTTCTAAGAGCATAGTGTTAGCCTTCCATCTGGGCTCTGCCCCACAGTTACCTGGCAACAACCTGGCTTACTATAAAAGGGGCTGTTTGCCCCCTCCTCAGTTGGTCTCTTACTCTCCTACTCTCTGCCCCTTTCTCTCTCTCTCCGTCTCCTTCTCCCTGCTCCTCCTTTCTCTCCACATGTTCTTCCTTGGCTAACCTCTCCTCTCCCTCCTCCTCTCTCTCCTCTCCCTCCTCTCTCTCCTCTCCTCTCCCTCCTCCCTCTCCTCTCCCCTCCCTCTTCTCTCTCTCTCTCTCTCTCTCTCTCTCTCTCTCTCTCTCTCTGCCTTCTTTTGTCTTTGTCTTCCTCCCCTCAGCTCCCCCTTCCCATGCCCTAAATAAACTCCATTCATATATCATATGGTTGATACCTCAGAGAGAAGGAGCCTCACATGTGCCTGCAGAGGCACCCTCTTCCTTCACCTCGTCACACTTCTACCAAACATAACCTGGATCTTTCTACCTTTTTTTTTTTAAATAAAACATAACACATAAATTTACTTAGGAATAGCATAAATAACATTTTCACTGTTGAGGTTAATCTCTTCTTCCTCAATGTCTCCTTTTTCCCCCTTCTTGGTACTTGAGGAATCACTCAACCTTTAGTGGAGTAAAACAATCACGGATTTGCTCATGGTTCAGTGTTTTAGAAGTATGGGTACCCTTCTGCTGGATTTGCGTGGGGCCATTTGTCTCTGTAGCTTTTGTGGGGGAATAGGCAAGAATGGATGGGCGTGTATTTGGTCTCTCATATGTTAAGCTTGACCTTCCTCCTTGTCCTATCACCTTCTAGAAGGGTGAAGACTGAATCCACAAGGTCTCCTGACAGATGTCAGACACTGCATTCCCAAGTGGCACACCAGCCAACATTCCAGAGAAAAATAGATTCTACCTCATGAGTTACAAGAGATTACAAAGGATGCAGGCCTATTTCAGAGAGAGGAACTGTGGCGACCCTCTTTCCCAATAACCCACTCCAGCCTTTATAATGCATGCATGGCTGAGCTCCTACGCTGCCAGAGAAAGGGAGTAAGATGAACTCTTGTTAACTGTTCGATGGACTTCGGGGACGAAGCCATCAGGCCCCGGGATTTGTCCAGTGAGAGGATTTATTATTGACCCAGTCTCCTTCTTTGTCATTGGTTTGTCCACTTGCTTTTTTGGTTTCCATTTCTTTTTGTTGTTTGATTGGTTTTTTGCAGTGCTGAGGTCCCAACCCAACACCAGGCTGAGTCTCTGATCCTGGTTTAGTTTTCTAGGACGCCCCACCGCGCTCTGCACGCAGTAAATTCACAAAACAGACGGGAACAGAGCATCAAAAGAACCAAGGGTCAGACCTACTTTGTGTCACCCACATAGACCTTTGCCTCAGGCCAGAGCGGGTCAGGTTGGAGCCAGCCCTGAGTTCTGTCCCAGCCCTCCTGATATGGAATCTACCAGATTAGTCAGGCTGCACGTACGTGACAGGTCCAGCCCACGTGAAGAAAGCAGCCAACATTCTTTCTTTTTGAAATTTATTTTATTTTTAAATTTATGCGTGTGGGTGTTCTGCATGCATAGGTCAGAAGAGGCAGATGTGAGCCTCCGTGTCCTGTGAGTGCTGGGAATTGAATCTGGGCCCTCTGGAAGATCAGTTGAGCCCCATCTCCAGGCCCCTGAGGTCTGTTTTTATAGCAACGAGTTTCTATCCCACATAGAAAAAAAAGTTGTTTTCTAAGTCAGATTCCACATGGCTTCCAGGAAACCACAGTATAGTGCCAGACTTGGGAAGGCATCCTGTACGCTGGATCGATTTCATTCTGTCAGACGCTACGTAGCATTTCAATGAGTGGCTCTTAGGGTTCAGAAAATTTCAAAACAAAGCACTGGTTTCTAGACTTTACCTATACTCAGCTTATCTAATGGAAACATTAATTTTAAAGCAGTTCCTTAAAACAGTTTGGCTCTGGTTAATTATGGATAATTAGGTTGAGGGGGAAAAACATGATTGCGAACCTTAGAACCGATAACCTAAGATCGCTAAGCTTGCTTTTACTGTGTGCTCAAAAAATACCTGAACTGCTTTTGCTAAACAAACTTAAAACATAAAATTTAAAAATTAACTGTAAGACATGCAGAGGTAGTTTTTGTCTTGGTTCACTTAAAATCTAAATGTTCTGAGCACCCATTGATGAGTTAATGTTTGTTCTGAAATAGTTACATAGGAATATTACACTGTGCTGTAAATAATGTATTTTAGTTTCTAAAAATGTTCCTAGTGTTTCCTTCCTTTTTAAAAAAGATTTATTTATTATATATGAGTACACTGCCGCTGTCTTCAGACACACCAGAAGAGGGCATCAGATCTCATTACAGGTGGTTGTGAGCCACCATGTGGTTGCTGGGATTTGAACTCAGGACCTCTGTAAGAGCAGTCAGTGCTCTTAACCACTGAGCCATCTCTCCAGCTCCTAGTGTTTCCTTTCAGTCTCTTAGTCTGGTGATGTGAATTTGAAGGGGGCTCAACAGCAAGACAGGGAGAGGACAACAAAGCAGGAATTGTCCTCCTTGCCTGGAGGCCCCACTACCACAGCATCTACCAAGAGAAGCTGAGAGAATTGGGTCGTGGGATAGTTTTATTCAAACCCCAGCGTGGCAACCGAAACCTAAATTTAACCCTAGATCAAACAATAGCCCTAAATAAATCCCTCAGCCATAAAAGAAACTGTAAAGCCTACCTCCAACCTAGACTCTAAAACCGAGGTTTAAAACTAACCGATATCTTGGTTCTGACACTAGCCCTGATCAGACTCTGCAGGTAAAATGCCCATGCCCATAAAATAAATTCAAAGTAAGTAATTTTTTTATATAAAAAATAATAATGTGGGCAGAGCATTTTGTATTGGCTGCTTTCCTCACGTGGGCTGGACCTGTCACGTACGTGCAGCCTGATTCATCTGGTAGATTCCATATCAGGAGGGCTGGGACAAAGAACTCAGGGCTGGCTCCAATCTGACCAGCTCTGGCCTGAGGCAAAGGTCTATGTGGGTGACGCAAAGTAGGTCTGACCCTTGGTTCTTTTGATGTTCTGTCCCCATCTGTTTTGTGAATTTACTGCGTGCAGAGCGCGGTGGGGCGTCCTAGAAAACTAAACCTGGGTGAAAGGTGTGGCTCACTGGTATGCGCTTGCCTAGTGGAGGCAAGGTCCTGGCTTGGGCTCTTGGCAGAGCTTAGCCCCTTCTTAGGCTGCAGCCCTTTAATCCTGTTTATCCTGTTGTGGCAAGTCACGACCATGAATTTATTTTTGCTATAACTGTAATTTTGCTGGTGTTATGAATCGTAGTGTAAATATTTCCTGGATATATTGGTTTGCCAAAGGGGTCAGAACCCACAGGTGGAGAAGCACTGCCCTCGCCAGACCACTAAACCCTAAGCCTAACCCTACTCCTACATCTAAAAGTAACCATAAACCAGCCACTAACACTAACTATGCCTGTCTTAGGGTTTTACTGCTGTGAACAGACACCATGACCAAGGCAACTCTTAGAAGGACGACATTTAATTGGGACTGGGTTACAAGTTCAGAGGTTCAGTCCATTATCATCAGGGTGGGAGCACGGCAGCATCCAGGCAGGCATGGTGCAGGAGGAGCTGAGACTTCTACATCTTCATCTGAAGGCTGCTAGTGGAAGACTGACTTCCAGGCAGCTAGGATGAAGGTCTTAAAGCCCACACCCCCAATGCCACACCTACTCCAACAAGGCCACACCTCTAAATAGTGCTACTCCCTTGGCCGAGCATATACAAACCATGACAATGCCCTTTGTCCTAATGTTATACCAAGTTCTATTCCTAACCCGAGTTCTAAGCTTAACCCTACTTCCAACCCAAACCATAAATCCAATCCTAAATATAAATCTAATGCCTCCCTAGTTTGTTTAGCTCTTACTCTAATTCTAAAATAGCTCTAATTTTACCATTGCCTAGAACTAGCCATAACTGCACCGCTAACCATAACACAAACATTTAGCCTAGCACTAATCATTACCCTAACCTTCAAACTACTAGAACCATAACCTACACCTATCCCTAAGCCTAACTACCAATGACTCTAACCTAATCTTAACCCTAAAACTAATCCTTGAGGCTGGAGAGATGGCTCAGTGGTTAAGAGCACTGACTGTTCTTTCCAGAGGTTCTGAGTTCAACTCCCAGCAATCACATGGTGGCTCACAACATTCTGTAATGGGGTCTGACGCCCTCTTCTGGTGTGTCTGAAGGCAGCTACAGTGTACTCACATACATGAAATAAATAAATAAATATTTTAAAAAAGAAAATTGAAAAGAAAGCTTTATAAGTAGGACGAATCAAGCAGAATAGAACTCAAAGATAACATAAATGATATAGACCAAAAATAAGAGGTAAAAAAAATAAATAAACACACATATATACACACAAAGAAAGGAACACCCAGCAAATGTGGAACACTGAAAACAAACAAACAAACAAACCTTTGAATTGTTGGCATGGATAAAGAAGAAGACTCCTGAGTCAATGGCAGGATAGATCTAATGTTCAACAAGATCATAGAAGAAAACTTCCCCACACTAAGGAAAGACATATAAACCCATATAAAGACAAGAAACACACAGAACACCAAACAGACAAGACCAGAAAAGAAAAATCCCAATAGCATATCAGAGTTAAAACACTAAGTAGGGTAACAAAGAAAATGTATTGAAACAGAACTGTTAGGGAAGCAATAGGAGGGGCGTGTCACTGGGGGTGGGGTTTGAGATGTTTACAGTTATCTCTCCCTGCTTTGTGCTTGTGGCTCAGATGTGAGCTCTGAGCTACTGCTCCAGCACCATGCTGCCTGCTGCCATGTTCTCCACCGTTACAGTCATAGACTCTAACTGTCTGGAACTGTGTGCCCCGAATTAAATGCTTTCTTTAGGAAGTTGCCTTCGTCACGGTGTTTTGTTACAGCAATAGCAGAGCAACTAAGACCATTGTCTTTCCTGAAAGGAGATCTGGCAAGTTGTTCACTGTCCGAAATGCTTTCCCAGAAGACAACTTTTCCCTTTATCTGGAAGAGCTCTCCTCCTTTTTCCTTTTCGCAGCATGAGATCGGGGAGAGGATTCCTGCTCTCTTCAGAAAGTTCCCATTCTCTCCAGGGATGGTCTTTATACAGGCGGGCCTTAAGCCTTCGGTCTCCGTCTCCATCCTAAGCGTGGGGTTACAGGTGTGCACCGCGGGCCCTCCGTTCTTTGGTGGTGTAATTACCCTATTAGGCAAGAGTTCTGTTCAAGGGGACAGATTATTAGACAGAACACCAGAAGGGGCTCATGAGCCATAAGGGACTCTGCTATTTGGCATTATTTATTCTTTAGTGGTATAAACGGTTGTATTGGTTTGGTTCTTGGAAAGATAAACTCCTTAGGAATGAGAAAATGATTTCTCTTCATAAAGCACAATTCCAGGAAGTGTGTGAGTTAAAAAAAGCACTTATTTCTGAGGAATAATCGGGGCTGCCCCCTTCCCTTCAGCTTGTGGTCAGCAGTTGCATGCCGCTTCCCAGTCTGAACCATGAGTTAATTCATCAAACATGTCCAGAGACCCAGCCAAGCTTACAGGGCTGCTACATAAACATGAAAGCAAAGGTTTCTGGCAAAGGAGGCTAAAACCCAGTCCTGGTCTTTACAAAAGCACAGACAAAGTGGTGTCGGGGGAGAGAGCAAGGATTCTATCCTGTTTATATGAAATGGGGTCCAATTCAAGGAGGTAAATGGAGCATATAGACTTATCAAGCGTATTAGTTATTGCCTTTGTCACTGTTCTATTTCTGTGAAGAGACACCATGACCAAGGCAGTTCTTATGGAAGAAAGCATTTAATTTAGTTTCCGAGATGAGTCCATCATCATCACGATAGGGAGTGTGGTGCTACACAGGCAGACGCCGTGCTAGAGAAGTAGCTCAGAGTTGTACAACTTGCTTCAAAGGCAAAGAGAGAGGGGGACTCTGTCTGGTATGGGCTTTTGAAACTTCAAAACCCACCTCCAGTGACACACTTACTCCAGCAAGGCCACACCTCTTAATCCTTTTCAAATAGTGCCACTCCCTAATGACTAAGCATTTCAAATATATGAGACCATTGCAGGGGTGGGGGGAGGGTGCGGGGGCGAGGGGGGGTTCTTATTCAAAACGCCACAGTTACTTTTTTTTGTTGTTGTGATAAAAGACCTTGACCAAGGCCGTTTGAGAAGGGTTTATTTGAGCATTTGGTTTCAGATGGGTTAGAATTCATGAAAGTAGAATGGAGACGCCTGTCTCTTATCCCAGTGCAAGTCAGGCGTCTTCTTAATGCATTAATCTCCTTGCAGCCTCTCTTCCAGTGCAAGCCTTGGCTGGAACACTAAATCTGTCAGTGTTCCTTTTCCCTCCAAACTGTACATCTATTTCAGCCCCATCCGCTCCTTCTCTGTAAACTTGAGTAAGAGCAATTACTAATACTCACCAGACAGAGTCCATGTTAGGTTGTCTTGAAATCTCCTCTGCCAAAGAAATGGTCTATTGCTTTTAAATTCAGCCTTGGCCAGTGTCTTAAAATCAGGACAGAAAGCAGCAACGCTCTTTGCCAAAAACCACAGAAATAGTCTCTAGCCCGGCTGCTAATATTGTTCCCCTCAGAAATCTCCCTGAACTGAGCCTCCCCAGTAGACATGGTTGTCAATATTACTGTTGTCCAAGTTTCAACCAAACTAGGCTATTAAGCTCTGCTTACAGCATTCAACTGCTTTTCTAGTCCAAAGTCCCAGAGTCTTCCCCATTCCTCCAAAACCCAACATGGTCAGGTCTGTCACGGCAATAGTTCACTCCCTCACACTAACTTCTGAATTAGTTACTTCCTTGTTGCTGTAATAAAATACCATGACCAAGACAAGTTATAGAAGACAGAAGTTTGGAGTATGGTTCCTGAGCTGAGAGTCTATGATGGTAAAGAGAAAACATGACAGCAGGAAGCCGAGGGCTGGGAATGGCATGAACCTTTGACACTTCGGAGCCCACCCACAGTGATATACTTCCTCTAGCAAGGGCACGCCTCCCTAAACATCAGCACCAACTGGGGACCAAATGTTCAAATGTCGGGAGACCATGGAGAACATGTCGTTCAAGCCAGGACATCATGCTTCTCTCAGAAGAGTCTCCTGAAGCAATAAAGAATTAAAACATAGACACTAAGATTACAGAGATAGACAGGCTGGTCATTGGAAGCTGGGAGATTTCAAATCATTTCTCAGAGATGAAAAAGAAAATAACCACAGTAGTGTGAGAGAAGATGGGTTGGGGCAGGAGGGGAACCAGGAGGAGGCGTTGCTGCCTAGAAATAGTGAGTTCAGGCTGTGTGGGAGCAAGGAAAAATGAGAAAGGGGCTGACATAGAATGCTAAAAGACTTCCTCACCCCTCTTCTGAGACAGGGTTTCTCTGTGTAGCCGTGGCTGACCTGGAATTCACTCTGTAGACCTGGATGGACTCTGACTCCGAGGTCTGCCTGCCTCTGCCTCCCAAGTGCTGGATTAAAGGCATGTGCCACCATGCCCAGCTCAAGACAGCACTTTCAAAATGAGGGAAAAAATATTTACTATATAAACCAGCTATAGGCAATGCCTATAACCTCAACGCTCTGGAGGCTGGGGCAGGAGGATTAAAGTTGGAACCTAGACTAGACTATATCTGAGTAAAGAAGTAAGAATTTTTCACAGAAGGGGGTGGGAGGCGGGGAAGCCAGGACTGGTTGCACAAGCTTGTAATCTCAGCTGCTCTGGTTGCTGAGGCAGGAGAATGAGGAATTCAAGACTGGACCATACCATGGGCAATTTAGCGAGACCATATCTCAAAACAATAAGTTTTTAAAATCAGGGGCTGACTGTATAACAGAGCAGCAGAAGACTTACCTAGCAGAGCAAACTTAGTGCAATCTCCAGTTCTGGAAGAAAAAGAAAAAGAGGAGAAGGAAGGAAGGAAGGAAGGAAGAAAACAGTACAGAAAAATAAATGCAGGCAGGTAAAGACATTCACAAACCAGCAGAGCTCACTAATAACATTGCCTTCCTAAGAAAGTTACGTGAGGATGTCTTCCAGGAAAAAAAGGAAGGGTGGAGAAGAGAGAGGAAGACAGATTCAAGCAATGCAGGAACCAGGTCAGTGTGGGAGCTGTGCAGGTGACAGATGCAGCCTGTGGGGGCCAGAAATACACTGAGGGAGTGTACTGGGTTTCAGGTCACATTAAAAGTAAAACAGAAACTGTTAAAAAGGGGGGAAAGGGCTAGCGTGTAGCTCAGTGAATTTGCCTCTCATAACCACAGACTGGGTTTGATTACCAGCCACACACATGTATACTACTTGGGGGAGAGGGGAGGGTTATGAGAAAACCTGGTGGCAAAGACATACTTCTGTTTCTTCTCTCCTCCTCCTCCTCCTCCTCCTCCCCTCCTCCTCCTCCTCCTCCTTCCTTCCTCCTCCTCCTCCTCCTCTTCTTCTTCTTCCTCCTCCTCCTCCTCCTCTCCTCATCCTCCTCCTCTTCTTCTTCTTCTTCTTCTTCTTCTTCTTCTTCTTCTTCTTCTTCTTCTTCTTCTTCTTCTTCTTCTTCTTCTTCTTCTTCTCTTATTAATACAGTATTTGTTTTCTTCTCTCTGTCAAACCCTGAGCCAAGCACTTTCCCCAGACTTCTTGGGGAGGCACAGGAAAAGGAACACACAGGGCAGACGAGACACGGAAGAACCATGGGAGGTGGAGATGGAGACAGCTGCTTCACATGGTGAAGAGGATGAGGAAGGCCACCATTAGGCAAAAGAGCCCCATGGCCTCAGAGAGGGCAAAGCCCAGAATCGCATAGAAGAGTTGCTGCTTCAGAGAAGGGTTCCTGGCATAGCCAATGATGAGACTCCCAAAAACAGTCCCAATTCCTGCTCCAGAGCCGGCCACCCCAACTGTAGCAGCCCCAGCTCCAATGAACTTGGCAGCTGTGCCGATGTCCCTTGAAATGGCGCTGGTTTGGAAGCTGTAGCTAGGGATAAGCGAGGTCAGAGGTCGCAGGACCGCCAAGCAGCTGAGGCCCTCATCTGTGGGCATCTGTGGTTGCTTCAACTCCACTGCGGAGAGCGGACGACTCAGCAGCTGAGAGGTGCTGATCAGGGAGCGGGTAGAGACGAACTTGGAGCAGGCATACATTTTTCAGGGGTGAGGGGCAAAGGCAGAGGAGCTGCTCCCAGGGTAGAGAAGATAGAGAGCCTCTCTTCTTTTCTTAAGGAAAGGTAGGTAAGCTATGAGAAGGGGCGTGTGAAAGAACCAGAGTTGGCAAGGAACACACCAAGACCAAGTTCTCAGTGCAAAGGAAATTTACTTGCCCCAGAGAAAGGAAGAGCAGGAGTAAGAGACAAAGGCAGGAGACAGCAATATGGCAGAGGGCTAAGGGAGAGGGGGGAGGGAAATTTGCCCCTGAGGAACAAAGGACAGCCTCTGGATAGAGGGGGACAGATGGGGCACATAGACAAGTGGCAGTTTATAAAGGGAAAGGGGGACAACCTTGGTGAGGATGAAGTGTTTAATTTTGATTGGGAAAATTAATTAGGTGAACCAAAGGGGGCTTCTGATTTTTGGACTTTAGTACTTTGATAGCTGGACCTTGGTGGTCAGCCTCAGGAGGAAGAAGTGACCAAATAAAGGACTAGACCCAGGCGACTCACTTTAGGAATGCAATCTAATGTTTTTTAGCAAAAGGGAGAGGGGTAAAAGGCAAAACCCATCAGCGCCACATTTGCCAAGCTCAGGCATGCTGGTTAGGGGCTTGAAGCAGGAGGATCACTTGGGTCCAGGAGTTAAGGGGCAGCCTGCAAGACCCCATTTCAAAGAAAATGAGGAAAAGAAGTTAAAGTATGTTATTTACAATTATGAAAATGGACATTCAAAATAATTTGAACCGATACGGTTATTGAACATTGGGAGAAGCTAGTTGAGATTGGTCTGGGTGAGCTGGCTCCTAGTTCCTCATTATTAGAAGTCAATAGAGGTTTCTGGAACTGAGAATTGTGAGATAGACACTGTACATCTAGATACAAAACCAGGAATCATTGGAAATAGAGAGCTAAGAAAAAAAATCTAGGAGGGGGATGGGCATGACGGCCATGTCTATGATCACTTGAGAGGCTGGGACAGGAGGGTCAGGAGTTTAAGGTCATCTTCTACTACATAACTAGTTCAAGGACAAGCTGGCCTACACTGCCCTAAAACAAAAGCAAATGAAAGACAAATGAAAAGGGTTTTTCCTTCAAAAAACCATTTTTAAGAGACAGAGAGAGAGACAGAGAGACAGAGAAACAAAGAGAGGCACTTATCAGCCTGAAGGGAAATTATTTCTCCACTCTAGGAAATCCAAAGAGAGAAATGAATGTTTGTGGAATACGCTATCTGTAAGTCGCAGATTTGTACACTAAACGTAGCAGACCTATAATTAGGTTAGTGGAGATGCTGGCTCCGCCAGGACTTGTCTGACTTAGCTAAAGCCTGTGCACAGGATTTTTCAAGTTTCTTCTCCTCAAACTCACTCTCCTGGTTTGAAAGTTCTTCCTCTTGATTGTCTCACATTTCTTTAGCCATGATATGGGCACCATATTCACAGCCAAAGAAAGCCTCGGTGCTGTTTGGGGACCCCAGGGAATCTGGAGTCACCAAGGCGCCTAATCAACTACCAGAGCACCCCTGTTCCTGCCTGCTTTTCCATTTCCTGGGTTCTGCTCCATGTACACATCATAGCTTTGCTTTTTTAAAGTGTGAGTGTGGCTTTGGGGACCAGAAGAGGGATCCCCTGTTTGGGTTCTAAGGCAATGCCTGTTTGGGTTCTACCTATATCTCAGGTCCAACCCAATATCAAACTATATATATATATATATATATATATATATATATATAGCAGGGCCCCCAATCTTAATAGAAGGGGCACATAAGCCAAGAAATGACCTCAGAGCCTCATACATGCCAAGCACATTCTTTGACATGGAGATCCCAGAGGGGATCTTTACCTTTAGCTCTCTGGGATTTTTGGACTTTCATTTGTTTTAAAATAAGGGAGCCAGACTTAGTGGTTAATGTCCATACCCATGGCACTTGGGAGACTGAGGTAGGAAGATTGGCCAATCCTAGGCTAGGCAGTGAGCTCCAAACCTGCTTCCTCTACAAAATGAGATGGCGTCAAGCAAACAAGGTAACAAGAACAAACGCGAAGGTGGGAGGGAAAGTTGAGAATCAGGGATCTTAGCAAGGATGCTAGTCTTCACTCTGTCTGCTGCCCAGGTTTGCTCCACCTCGATCTAAACCAATGAGTGGACTGGAGGAGTTACATTGTTACCCCTACAATGAGTAGAGTTACACCGTTACTCTACTCAGGAGCAATCACTCTAACATGGTCTCTTAGCAACAGGACCAGGCTTCTAAACAGGGTTAAAAGTCTCCAAAAACCTCCCGGTAGTTCTGGTTTGCTATCAGGACACACTTCCTTTTAGTTTATTCCTTCTCTCGGCTCGGGGCTCTGGTGGAGCAGAGTGTAGCATCTACAAGGTCCCGGGCATCCCCAGCACTCCAACCCCAAAAGGACCCCCTGAGTTTTCACAGATATTTAGAACATTTTTCTCAAAATCTCTTTGAATTGTTTTTCTTTTTGTATGCACATCCATGGGTCATTTAGATTTAAAAACAAAAACAAAAACAAACAAAAAACGTATATAACAGTTGAATGAGGTGTGTCAACAGATGTTCGGACTTGTCAGATTGTCTTTGAAGAAAGGTATGGTTAAGAGATGACTATCATCATTTCCTTTAAGTACAGTAGTTAGTTTAGCTCCATTGATTATAGCTTTCTCCTTATTTGATTTCACAGCAGTTTTTAAAATCGCTCCAAAAGGATAGCGCACCTCTTGAGCTAGTTGTTCAATAGAACAAAATTCAATTTTGCTTTCAAGTCCTTAGAACATCCCAGGGGGAAATGGTGGCATGGTGAAGTTCTGAGTGTACCCTAAAATCACAGGAGCCTATGTGGGGTTCCCTACAACCCCAGTTACCCACTCTGCAGGAAGAGAAATCACTCTGGCAAACAGCAAAACAGGCCTCTTCTGCCACCTACTGTCCTTCTTGAAAACTACACCTTCTTGGACACGGTTCCTGGGTGAGGCAAAGCACAAAGCCTTAGATGGCATGCATCAAAGTAGTTAAGTGGGCGAACAGAAAATATGATTTCCAAAAATTATGTAACAGTTTTTGGGTACTTAAATGATTGCTTGATTATATTCATTGTATACATTATTAATTATATACATTATTAGTAATATTTTTTTTAACTGATACTTTCATCTTTATAGAACATCCTCATTTCGTGAAGACTGAAGTAAGTGTTCAGTGGTGAAATGAATGTCACAGTTCTCCAGTGACTCTGGGTCAGTTTCTCTTCTCCAGCTCTCACAGTGGTCTACCACGTTGCTTCCACTTCATTGCGTACCTGAAATTTGTGCTTAATTTTGAAGGAGAGCTAAGAGTGTCAAGGCAGAGTTAAAAGATGGGATAGCAAAAGACGAAAAATTTACCAATGAAAGTAACGCTCACAAATCCACAGAGGAAAGACTGTCTCGATAGCGGAGCTGAAATTTCTCCCTCTAAAATCTATTCTCGTGTCAACGTGACTCTCAGAAGCAGTCTGCCTGCCTGGTGCGGCGGCACATCCCGTGGTGCTGTTTGCAGTTAGACAGCACACCGTGACAGCTCCGAGACAGTGAGCTGGATTTGTTGTATCCATGGCAACGCCTTTGATGAGCTCACGCCCCGCTACTCTTCCCTCTGCTGGCCAGCAGCGCAGGGTTCACAGAGTGAGCCCCTCTCACTGTGGTTGGCTTCACTGCTGGGGTGTCAGAACGCCTCTCCGGGAGACAAAATGCTGAGGCGCTGGGCTATGTTTCCTTTTTTCCTGTTTGGGTGCCAGGCTCACAAGATGATGACGACATACTGCTCAAGGGAGATGAGTCACAGCCTGAGATTGGACCCCCAGCCTGTGTTTCTCTGAGTGAGAAACTGTGTGGGCTGGGTGGTTCTCAAATTCCTGGGCACCGAGATACCACTGAGAATCGAGGAATTGAGAATGGGGGCCTGTGGGCCTGAGATGAGCCCGGGACAGGGTGAGGGTGGGGGCCGGGGTTGGGGTAGGGTGGGATCCAAACCAGCTCAGGGTGAGTGCCAGGAGTGCACAGAGGTCTTCTGCAGAAGGCACAGCTCCCCACCCTCGGTCTTTGACGAGAGAGACAGTCCTTGCTTGTCCAACCTATTTCTTCATGGTAGAAATGGGTGCATGTAACTTACTCAGGGTAGGCCAGAGATTAAATACCATTTGCAGGGAGGAATGCCTGGGAAGGGAAGCTTGTTGGCTAAACGCTTGGGAACCATCTAGATACCTCATTAGCATGGAGAACTCTGGGTTTCTATACCACTTGACTGGTTGTCATGGTCCTGTTAGTAGGGTGTCATAGTCACATGCTCCAGGACAGGAACCTGGTCTGGAGCTAGTGAACTCCTGCCATTCTCAATTAAGAGTTTGTGGTTCTGAACTTTTGCTACTACCTTACCAGTTCTTCTGTCTGGTGGCTCACCGCCCCACTGCACACCCAGTAAGAATTCTGGAAAATGTCCCAGCTGTCCTCAGTGCATTCAGACTCCTGTATGTCCTGTAATCTAAACACTTGCTTCCGAGTACATTTCCTATCAGACAGGGGGAACAAGGCATTGTGGGCTGTCACTGATGGCCATTTGGTTCAGGAGTAAGTTACTGCCTCCGTAAGAACAGAGAACAGGAGCCGTGAGCAGTTAAGAACATTGCTCTTCCAGAGGTCCTGAGTTCAATTCCCAGCAACCACATGGTGGCTCACAACCATCTGTGAGGGGATCTGATGCCCTCTTCTGGCCTGCAGATGTATATACAGCAGGGTGTCTCTAAGGGGCAGAAAACGGAAGTGTTGAAAAGGACCTGGGCAGACAGGGTAGCAGCAAACCCGTCTTTAACTAACTGATTCCCTCGAATGCAGCACCGGGAACACTTCGCCGCCCCCAGGCGTCTTCCCAGGCTCTCCCTGAAAAGTGTCTGAGCAGCTGCTGGGAAATCCCCTAAGAATGTGCTCTTCTGCGAGCTCATGCTTGCCCCTCCCCTGTGCACACTCTGCATGGTGAGCGCTTTGGATATGCTTCAGCCCACCATCCTTTGCATCTGGTACAGAGTTTGGCAAACAGCAAGAGAATTTCATCTGTTTGCTAGTTTTTTGGGTTTTTTTTTTGTTTTTTGTTTTTTTTTTTTTTGGTCATATACGTCACAAATTTAGTTGATATGTTACAATGGGCTTGTTAAAAATTCAGCGGATATAGACTTGAGTGCAGCTCTATGTCAGTGATCCATCTTTTTTTTCCCAGTGGAAGCCATAATATTTTAAAGGAAAAAGTTTTAAAGCTTGAGCATTTAGGGGACTGGAGAGATGGCTCAGTGGTTAAGAGCATTTGCTACTCTTCCAGAAGACCTGGTTTTGGTTCCCAGCACCTACAAGGTGTCTCATAATGCTGGTAACCCTGGAACCCTGCCTTTTGCCTCTATGGGCACCTGCACTCACATATACATAGCCACCTGCTTGACACACGCACCTACACATACTTAAAAACTTGAGAAGATATATTAAGGAATACATCACTTGTCACACATGCCAGTTGGTCACCAGACACAGTCCTACAGAAGGACACCCGACTCTATTTCTTACAGTGTGAAACTTGTTCTCAGTGCTCTGTTGCCAGTATCAAAATTGGCTTCCGGGCTGTCCCAGACAAGACAAGCAAACACAGTTCCATGCCAAAGCTAACTAATTGGCTAATCACCATTGATTTTCCCAAAATGTGGTGGAGATTTGGCTGGACAGGTTACCATAGAGTGGATGTACCACTGAGTTAAAAACAAGACAGAAAAACTGCCAAGTTCTTTGGCGAGTGATTTGTTCTGAAATCCTGGGAAGATATTCAAGCTGTTGGCATACTCATTCCCTACTTTAACAACTGTCAGAGAAACATGATGAGGTAAGGAGGGGCTTTCTAAAATCATTCTAGGCTTCTGTAAGATGCAAGATAAACTGAAGTTATTATAATGCAAACAAACAAACAAACACCCCTTCTACTTGGAATGGAGCTCGCCAGTAGAGCGCTTGTTTAGCATATATAAAACCCTAGGTTCAACCCCTGGGAGCACTTAAACGAGCAAATGATCTTAAAGCAAAAGTTGCTAATTAATATTATCTATAAATTTAAACATAAGTGACTTTTAGCAATATATAAAACCACTGGTAGTCTAAAACCCCCAAGTAGAACTACCATTTTCTACAGATACATGAAAACATCACGTGCTTCCTGGGAGTTTCAAGTTACCTCTTTAACAGTCTTGTTTTGCTTACATGGCCCTTCTCCAATAATCGGGACAGACTTTCCCCCCCAAGAGGTTTAATTTTCGGGTGCATTATGAGTGCAAAAAAAAATACACCCAGCAATTATGCAGCATAATTGTGATAACAATGTAACTTCACCTCCTGCAGATTTGGACGGAGCTTTCAAACACTTGCTGATATGCTCTCCAGGGACTTCTATAATTGTGTCATAACAATGTAACTGCACCTCAGGCAGATTTGGACAGAGCTTTCAAACACTTGGGGATGTGCTCCCAGGGGGGACTTCTGTTAGAAACAATGAAGCTCAGCTGGGTGTGGAAGCAAATCTGTACCACAACTCTGAGAGGGAAGGAAGAGACTCTTCAGGTTGTGGCCAGCCTGGGCTACATACAGAGGAGAGAAACAGAGACAGACAGACAGACAGACAGACAGACAGATAGATGATAGATAGATGGATAGACTATAATAGATTATAATTGATACATGATAGATGATAGATTACGATAGATGAGAGATAGATAGATAGATAGATAGATAGATAGATAGATAGATAGATAGATGATAGTAGATAGATGATAGACAGGCAGATGGCTGACAGCTAGAAGACAGAATATGAATGAGAGACACCTGGAGGCAGGAGCGTGAGGCAGCTGGTCACACTGCACCCACAGTTGGGAACCAGAGTGTGACAAAAGCCACTACTCAGCTCCTCCTCTCCCTTTAGTTTACTTGGTGTGATCGTCATTCTTGGTTGTCAACCTGACTAATCTGGAATGAACTGAAGCCCAAGTGTGAAGACCAGCTGAGATACCCAGCCTCCTGGATTCTTGAACTTTCCATTGTAGACAGCCATTGTTGGACCAGTTGGACCACAGCCTGTAAGCCATTCTAATGAATCCCAACATATTCATTTCGCCAGTTCTGTCCCCCTGGAGAACCTGACTAAATATACAGTTGGGGACCCCAATCCATGGAAAGATGCCCCTTGCATTTAGAGTGGTGGTGCACACCTTTAATCTCAGCACTTGGGAGGTAGAGGCAGGTGGATCTCAGTGAGTCTGAGGCTATCCTGGTCTACATAGACCAGAGCTGCGTAGGGAGACCCTGCCTAAAGACACACACACACACAGACACACACACAAACACACACACACACACACATACACCCATACACACACACATCCACACATACCCACACAGACACACACACACACACATACACACACACACACACACAGACACACACACACAGACACACACACACACACACACACAGACACAGACACACACACACACACACACACACACACACACACACACACACAAACAGGGCGAGACTTTTGTATTTCAGTTAGTCTAGAAAATTCTTCACCTAAGTGCTCAGAAGTCTAACTCCACAGTGACTCCATTAGGTCCAGCCAGCACAGCCCCTACACCAGTGGGCAACACCAACTGATGCCTTCTTGGTTCACCAGCCCTCACGCCACTTTTCACTTTCTGTGATAATCTGTGAATATTTTCTACCTTTTTCTTGCCACAGGGAAATCACTGGGCTTATTTATTTTTCTACTAATTTTCTATTAGAATAGAAACTATCCAACAATCTACATAGATATATATCTATATATGGATATCTATATATCTATATATATCTATAGATATAAGGATCTATAGACACCATTCCACAGTGTATGACTGTAACTGGGAAGTCCCCTTTAATTAATTGTTAAATTAATAATGTGATACACTGTGTTTAGTGTCAGATTAATCTGCTCCCACATGCAGTCCTCAGTCCACTGCACACGTGCTGCAACATTCCTGCACTCACATATGTATACAGACACAGTAAATGAATGTAAATAATTTGTTCTTTAAAAAGAAACAGACAGCATTGAAATTCCTTAAGTTGCATGCAAGCATTTCCTGATAAGACTTGGCAAGAAGAGTTAAATGCTGTCCTTCAAATCATTAATGGAATTCAAACCATAACTCAGCATCAGTAGCCAAGCAACTGCTATCAACTGGTTTGAGCTTCTCAGCTTATTTCTTCTTCACCATGGGAATGGGGAAGGGTCAACTTTCATGGTTCAGTGATTAGACTCTGTAGGTTAACAAAACAGAAATGCATTCACAAGAAGACAAAAGGTACCCAAGCTAAACCCCAGAGCTTGCCCTTGTCTTGGTTTTGTTTGTCTCTACAGTGTTGGGTTTGAACCCACAGCTTAGCTTGCATGCAAGATTGTTTGTTAATGTCCAGTTTCAAAGACACAGAAGGAGGAGTAAAGAGAATGATGGTGTGCTGGTGACAACACAGGGACCTGCTTAGACCACACCATGCTGTCCCACTGAATTCTGCCCCAAGTTGCTGGAGAACATCATCTAAACAGCAGTATCTCCTTTCATAACTTTTATTCACACACGTCCCTAATTTAAAAGATCTCTCTCTCTCTCTCTCTCTCTCTCTCTCTCTCTCTCTCTCTCTCTCTCTCTCTCTCTCTGTTGCTCATATACACATACACACATGCACACAAGAGCGAGAGTGAGAGAGAGGGGCAGAGACAGACTCGGAGTGAAAAAGAGAGAGAGGGAGGGAGAAAGAGATAGATTGATTTAAAAGATGGAAGAGTAATAGAAAGAATTATGGATAAAAAATTATCCATAATTCCTTTGACATGATGAAAACATTTTCCATTAACATTCGTATTGGAGATCTTTCTTTCCACATGTGTACAGAAACATTTACTGCAGAAAGAGCATGCAATGACGTTCTATAATCACCATGTTGTGTTTATAGTCATAATATCTTCATTATGTATCAGCTGTAGCTCCTAAAGATACCAGAGCATGGAATCCCGTCGCTGCTATCCAGGTCTCATTCCAGACACAGATGTGTAAAATAGAAACTGGGAGGGGTTGGGGATTTAGCTCAGTGGTAGAGCGCTTGCTTAGCAAGCGCAAGGCCCTGGGTTCCGTCCCCAGCTCCGAAAAAAAAAGAGAAAAAAAAAAAAAAAAAGAAACTGGGGAGATGACCTGTGGTAAAGTGCTTATCTCACGCGCTTGCGGACCCACGTAAAGCCAGACATGGGAGTAGCACTCCCTCACCCTGTGAGCACCTATGGCAGTATGGTGAGGGGAGACAGGAGAGTCCCAGAAACGCAGGCCAGCTAGCTCAGCAGAGCCATCGAGAGACTGCCTCAAAGTTAGGGAGTGAGGGCTACATCCAAGGCTGTCCTCCAGCCTTCAGAAAGATTTGTGCGCCCACACAGGAGTCTTGAAAACCCTCGGATGAAGGCCCCTGATGGTCAGAAACATACCCACTGTGTGTTACCCATGGAGTGGCACCCGTGCAGCCCAGCTAGAACCAAACAAACACTAGTGGCTCAAAATTCTGGCTCTGAGATCAACCCCTGTCGGCTGGCCCGTGGCTCCCCGTGGTCTCCCCGTGGATGTTTGTGGCTCCCGTGGCTCCTTGCATGACCCCTGAGCAGTCCACTGAGGCCCCTTCCAGCTTGAATGTGTCAGACTGGGTGGGACTGGTACTTTTCTGATCCCTCGAGGCAGGTCAGAACTCTGGGGCATCTCACATGGCTGGATGTTTACCCATTCTTAGTGTGCTCCTTAAAGACTAATAAAACTGTCAAAAGCCACCGGATTCGGCTTCTGGACGTTCAGCAGCTGACCAAATTGGCCAGCTGAGCTAGGAGCTGCCTTGGAGACAGGAACAAGATGGTAGGCTGACCAGAGTGTCAACCTTCCTCAGCTCAGGCCTTCCTTTCTCTTCCCTCTCCCACAGAACTGGATTCAGAATGAACAAAAGCGTTAGAAGAGGCTCACTTGTTTCCACCGCGAGCAGCAAGAGGTCTTTGTCAGCTCAAATCCCTAACTCTCTGAAAATGTCAGTCACTATAACGACAAGATTTGTGCTACTTGCTGCTCCCCAAAGCTAAAACTTCCAATGAACATTGAGGATAGGATGGATAAATAATTGGTAGTGTCTACGCATAAGAGGAGGACGAACAGAACGAGTAAGCTTCAACCACAACATGGATGAATCTGGCAAAGGACTGAACCACAAAAACAAGTCAGGGTAGGAACCTAAGATAGGAGCTGATGCAGAGGCCATGGAGGGGTGCTGCTTACTGGCTTGCTCCCCCTGACTTGCTTAGCTTGCCTTCTTATACCACCTAGAACCACCAGCCCAGGGGTAACACTACCCACAGTGCGCTGGGCCCTCCACATCAATTGTCAATCAAGGAAATGCCCTACAGGATTGCCTGCAGGGCCAAGATGACAGAGACATTTTCTCAACTGAGGTATTTTTCTTCTCAGATGACTCTAGCCTGTGTCAAATGGACAAAAACCAAAAACAAACAAATGAAAAAACCCAACCAGGACAAGTGATAAAGTCATATAGATGAACCCTGACAGGATCAAAAACAAAAGTTTGACTATAACATAAATAAGAAACTTTCAGGATACGCAACTAGCTGGCTTCTTACACCAGCACCCTCCACAGTGTGTTGGTGTGTGTGTGTGTGTGTGTGTGTGTGTGTGTGTGTGTGTGTGCATTATGTGCATGTCTGGTGTCTGGAGACCAGAAGAGAGAGATGGATACTCTGGAACTGACAGTTTCTGAGTTCTCATGCAGGTGCTGGGAACTGAACCCAGGTCCCTTGGAAGAGCAGAAGCAATTGTTCTTAACCACTGAACCACATCAACTTCTCGATGTATGGGTCTCCGTAAGGGAATGAGGAGGGAGCTAGAGACATGGCACAGCAGTTGGGAACACTGGATGATCTTCTAGAGGGCCCAGGTTCAATGCTCAGCTCCAACATGATGGCTCACAACCATCTGTAACTCCTGTCTCAGGGGATCTGGCACTGTCTTCTGTTTTCCATGAGCACTGGGCAAGCATGTGGTACACAGGCCAAACACTTGTACACATAAAAAAAATCTTTTTACAAAAAGGAGTAAGAGTAAAGGAGGCAGGAAAAAGACACAGAGAGAACACTTTTCTGAGTTTTCACTTCTCCCCTCTGGATCTCCCAATAAAAGACCATCTGTTTGAAGAGTATCTGCTCCAATAGGGCACCCTGCCTGTAGCATCACCGATTCTTTTTTTAAGAGACAGTTGTAGGCTGGAGAGATGGCACAGTGGTTAAGAGCACTGGCTGCTCTTCCAGAGGTCCCGAGTTCAATTCCTAGCAACCACATCTGTAATGCCCTCTTCTGACAGGCAGGTGCACATGCAGATAGAGCACTCACACCATAGATACATCAATCAATTAATCTTTAAAGAGATGATTGTTTGAACTCAACTTCGTGTACTTCCGGTTGCTTAGCAACACAGCATCCCTGACCTTTATCAGTGGTGTGACAGCCCAGCTCTGTCCCCAGTTGTGATAAGAAAGGAAGAGAGGGAAGGAGGAGAAAAGAAAATATCCAAATATTACCAGTGCCCCTGGGGAGGAGGTGTCACAATGTCCCCAGTTAATGCTCACTAACTCTGCCCCCCTGACCTGGTCATATCCCGGATCCCTACCAGCCACTATGAATGTTGGGGGTTAGGTTTCGATAACAGTTAGCCTTGATTGTCAATTCGATCAAATCTAGAGTCAACTAAAACACAACCTTCTGGGCAGGCCTTTGAGGGATTTTCTCAATCAGATTCTTTCAAGCAGGAAGTCCCACCCTCTGGTGGCAGCCCGGGTACGAGGACCTGGGAAAGCAAACTGCTCTTTGCCACTCAGCTTCATTCCTTCTTCAAGATCATCTATCCTGTCGCTGGGACTAGACTAGAACCAGCTTAATTCCAGCATAGATTCGAGACCAGCAGCACTTGGGAACTTTTCCAGAACTTCTGTGCCCCATTGGGCCTGCCAAGACATCGAGCCCCTACCAGATTCTCAACATCCGCTGTTGGATAACCAAGAACACATCTTGTAAACTAGTCTAATATATCATCTTTTTAAAGAAAGATTTATTTGATATATATGACACTGTCACTGTCTTCAGACACACCAGAAGAGGGCATCGGATCCCATTACAGATGGTTGTGAGCCACCATGTGGTTGCTGGGAATTGAATTCAGGACCTCTGGAAGAGCAGTCAGTGCTCTTAACTGCTGAGCTGTCTCTCCAGCCCCCATAAATCTTCTTTTTTAAAGGCACATTCATTCTATCTGGTCTGCTCCTTAGAGTTTTCCATATGCAAATTTGGGGGACTCGATCCAGACATTTACATTATAGTGAGATGACATAAAACTAAGTATTCCAATAATTGGACCCAAAGAGCTAGCAGCAGGCACTTTGATTTGCGCTGACACAATTTTTCCTAACAAATCCTTCCCGTCTTACAGGTGGGGAAATCAAGCTCAATGAATATTTGGTAAGCTGCGGCGCAGGAACTGAAATTTAAAGTCATTTCCAGACAGCAGCGCCCTCTCATTGCAGGGCACACAGAGCTGTCCGTTTACCTCAGTGGTCAGTGATCGATTACTGTCAGTTGAATAAGTCAAAGGACAACTATCATCCTGGATTTGGCTTTCAGGTTGCCTCGTGGCAAGTGAATTGGACTCAGGCCCGGAAGAGGGCGGGGCCTGTGGAGTATTTGGCTATGGGATAGCAGCAGTCAACCTTGCAGGCCAAACTTCCCACAGGTATGCCGTGGTATTGACACAAAACCCAGAGGTGCACTAGCAATAAGGAAGTCCGGGCCGCACCCCTGGCCAGACCACACCCCTGGCAGTGCTAAAGACCACAGGCCCAAACCAACCACACGCACAGAGCCATGCTCTGCTACCCAGAGCCACAGCATTCGCCAGCAAGCTCGCCAGACCCACTGGCTGGGCAGTGAGATTCCGCCAACATGCTCACGTCGTGCTACTTACCAAACACGGATTTTAAAAAAGACTTATTTATTTAATGTACATGAGTACACTGTAGCCGTCTTCAGACACACCAGAAGAGGGCACCAGATCCCACCATAGACAGCCGTGAGCCACCATGTGGTTGCGAACTCAGAACCTCCGGAAGAGCAGCCAGCGCCCCCAACCAACCGAGCCATCTCTCCAGCCCCCGGATTTTTTTTTTTTTTTTAAGATGCAAAAGACACAACACGATAGAAAACGCAAGTGTCCCTCCTCCCTCCTCCCTGACCACTGCCTTCCTTAGAGAGGGGAGAGCCCAGCACTTCACAGAACGCTATTGCTGGGCACACACAGATACATGCTCGCCTTACAGTGGATTTTTCAGAAAGTGTTTAATCGTGGTCTGTGCTATGCTCATGGGCCTCTCAATATATAGAGGACACAAGTTTGGAGGTCTCCCTAATGCAGTTACACACATGCATTTGTACCATCGGAGGACATTATTTAAAATATACTGTTTTTTATAGGCAAATAATCTTCCTTGAATTTTTCTTCATATTATATTGGTCCGTTAAGACTACACGAAGGGGCTGGAGAGGGAGCTCAGTGGTTAAGAGCACTGGCTGCTCTTGAGAGACCAGGGTTTGAGTCCCAGCACCCACATGGCAGCTCATAACTGCACACAACTCCTGTTCAGGAGACCCAGTGCCCTAGTCCAGCCCCTGTGGACTCTGCGTGTACATGGTACATATACGTGTGTGGGCAAAGCACTCATGCACATGAAATCATTTAAAATATTTTTAATTACATAAAAATTACAAATTAAGCCAGGCGTAGTTTTCACACCTGTAATCCCAGCACTTGGGAGGCAGAGGCAGGTGGGTCTCTGTGAGTTTGAGGCCAGCCTGATCTACAAAGGAAGTTCGAGGACAGCCCAGGCAGAGAGAAGCCCTGTCTCAAAACAAACCAACAAAACCAGAAACCTTTTTAAAAAATTAAATTACAGGGGTTGGGGATTTAGCTCAGCGGTAGAGCACTTGCCTAGCAAGCGCAAGGCCCTGGGTTCGATCCCCAGCTCTGAAAAAGAAAAGAAAAGAAAAAAATTAAATTACAAATTATATGTGAATCTGATTTCAGAATAGCAAAGAGGACATTGAAAATAATTTTCTTGGGTGGTGAGGATCTAGTTCAATGGCAAGGGATGTGCTTAGCATGTGTGAGGCCCTGGGCTCCATCCTGGTACAAAGATAAATTTAATTTTCTATGGGTTAGGTATCTCACTCAGGGATAAAGCATCTGATTAGGGTGTGTGAAGAGAGCTTTGTTCCCCAGCACTGTGTATACATGTCTTTATTTGTGTGTAGTTATGTGTGTGTGTGAATATATATATATATGTGTGTGTGTGCATGTATTTATATGCATGTACATATATATGTGTGTGTGTGTTTGTGAGTATATGTGTGTGAGAGAGTGAGTGTATGTATGTGTTTGTGCTTGTGAGTATATGTGTGTGAGTGTATGTGTGTGAATGTATGTGCACATACGTGTGTATTTATATATGTGTGTGTATATATGCGCATGAGTGAATAAGCATGTGAGTGTAAGTATATGTATGTATATGTGTGTGTTTATATATGTGTGTATATGTATGTGTGAATGTATACATGTGGGTGTGTAAGAGTTGAGTACTTGTGTAGGTATGTATGTACGTATGTATGTATATGTGTGAGTATGTGATTGTATGTGTGTGAGAGTGTGTATGAGTGTGTTTGTGAGTATATGTGTGTCTATATATGTATATATGTATATATGTGAATGTATGTGTGTATCTGTGAGTATGTGTGTCTGTGAGTGTATGTGTGTATGTATATTTATATATACATGTACATGTATGAGTATATGTGTGTGAGTGTTTGTGTGTGCGTGTGAGAGAGAGAGAATCCTGGAGGTTCTCCTTATCAAATAGGGCTCAGTGACCATAGTATGAGCCAACTGTAAAGCCAAGTGTCCCTAATAGTCCTGGTGGACCTCAGCAGCCTTCCTCCTGGGCCTGCTCACCTCTATTGAGGAACTGCCCTAGAAGTAGAAGGCTGTTGCCAACTTGTGTAGGGCAGGGCCTTCAGTAGGCAGCGTCTAAGTTAGAGATAGTTCTTAGTTACAACAATGGAGCCAGCCTGGACGATCAGAAGAACGTTCTAGAAGTCATCTGGGTATCTCATGGGATTGGGAACAGTGGGGAGCCATGGTAGAGAAGTCCACGGGGTTCTGAGGAGAGCACAAAGCAGAATGAGAACTCAGTTGGGTGTTGCCCCAGCCACGGTGTGACTGAAAACGACAGTGCCCCTGGACTCTGCCTATTGCTCATCCTGAACTTTTAACTCCACTGACCTCATTCTCCTCAGCCCTGCGAGCCACGCCCAAAGAGTCAATCAGGCTGGGTAGGAGTCAGTGATCAGGCTGCCCCGGGGAGTGGGGAAGGGGAACTACCAATGGTGAACTATTTCTGTTCCCAAGGTAGTGCTTTCTAGTAGCCCACATTTCCAAAAAGGTGCCCCACATGCCAAAGGGATTCCTGTGCTTCAGGAAACAGTTTGCATCCCATAGACGCCTTTTCTGTCTTCTGCGGCTTCCTTCACATTTGCTCCTTTGCCCAGACCTTGCTCTCTGCCGTGGTTTTAATAGGAATGTCCCCTAGAGGCTCAGGGATTCTAACGCTTGGTCATTAGAGAGTGGTGTTCCTCGACAGGGATTAAGATATGTGGCCTTGTTGCAGTAGGCGTGGCCTTGTTGGAGAGTGAGCCAATGGGGGTGGGCTTTGGGCTTTCAAGTGTCCAAGTCAGGTCCAGTGACTCTCTCCTTCTTCTGATGTAGAACCCTCAGCTCCTTCTCCAGCACCATGTCTGTCTGCATGCCGCCACGCTCTCTCCCATGACGATAATGGACTAAACCTCTGAACTATAAGCCACCCCCCTCCCCAGTTAAATGTTTTCCTTTTTAAGAGTTGCCATGGTCATGGTGTCTCTTCACAGCAATAGAACATTGACTAAGACACTCAGCAACCTTATTCTCTAGGTAAAAATTATTCTGTGCATTGGAGTCAGGGAAGGGAATGGGAAAATCTATTTAACTGTGGTCACTCAGAGGTGTCTGATTCAATTCCATGGAACTGTTAATCCTGCCTTTCAAGGAAAAAGCAGTCTTTGCCCATATAATTAAAGATCGTGTCATGGAGAGATACTGGGAGGTGCCTGAGTGGCTATCTCTCATAATTACCAAGAGAAATGCTTTTGGGTGAAAAAAAGAAAGGGAAGGTGGACAAAGAAATGGAGTTGGCAATGTGACCAGAAGGGCAGAGATGGAATGCTGTGCCTATAAGTCAAGGAAAGCTGGCATCCGTAAGTGAGAGCAACAAGGGGCAGTGTCCAGCCGAGACTGGATGGAACAGGGGTGGGACACTTGGCTGTGTGCTCAAGGCCCTCTGCTCAAACTTAGAAGTGAGGGGTGGTAGACATGAGGTAAGAGAGAGAAAGGAAAGAAGAAGAGAAGAGAGAGAGGGGGGGGAGGGAGGGAGGAATGTGGGAAGGACGGACAGAGGGAGGGAGGGGAAAGCAAAGGAAAGAGAGGGAGAAAGAAGGGAGGAAGGAGAGAGGGAAGGAGGAAGGAGGGAAAGAGTTAAGGAAAGGAAAGGAAAGGAAAGGAGAGGAAAGGAGGGAAGAGACCCTGCTGACCCCTTCTTAGTTTCTACCAGCAACACTGATGTCAGCCTTCCAGCCTTGAGAGCTAGGAGGGAATTAAAGGGTGTCTGGGATTTGCTTCTGTTGTTTGTCTGTTGTCTGTGCAGGAGTTCTAGCCTGGGATGCCATACGTCTAGACATGAGTTATCTGGCTGACCTGCAGCCCTAGCCCGTTTCTATTGTTTTACACCATCTGTTTGTACTCACATTTGTTAGGGCAGCCAAGGGAAACTAATACAGCATAGAGAGATGACGAGAAGAGGTTCCCACGGGTCCCAGGAACAGCAGGGTCTTCTCCTGGGGTTCTTCATCTCATTCGTAAAATAATTTAAGAAAGACCAAAGTGAGCCGGATGGTGGTGGCACTCATGAGGCAGAGGCAGGAGGAGCTCTGTGAGTTCAAGGCTAGCCTGCTCTACTGCATGAATTCTAGGACAGCCAGGGCTACACAGGGAAACCCTGTCTTTCAAAAACAAAACAAACAAACAACAACAACAACAACAACAACAAAACCAACAACAAAAGAAAGAAAGAAAGACCAAAGTGTCAGAAACAAAACTCGGTCAGGTTCTAGCCAGTGTCTGGAGGAAAGTGTCACAAAAGCAGAAGCTGTACTTCCTGAGTCAGGACAGGCCGGGCAGAGCCAGCCAGACCCCATGGCAACTCCAACACAGGGACTGCACCAGGTCGAGGATAGGGCAGTACACGCATTAAAGAGACAATCGTTCTCTTTAGCCCGGCACTGCAATGTCCACACATGAGAGGAGCAAGAGCTGGTGTCTTTTCGGAGTCTTGGAAGGTATCCAGCGAGGGCTGAGACACAGCCTGCCTTCCAAGGGGAAACTGACCCGGTTCATTTAGGAACTGGATCTGGGGTCGGGGCCTCTAAACAAGTCTGGTGTCTCTAACCTCTGGCCAGAATGAGGCTGCCAAAGAGACCAAGAGCATCTCTGGCTTTTAGCCAAGAAGGGGGGGCGCGGAGGAAGGGAGGGGAGAGAGGGGGGTAAAGGGGGAGGGAGGGAGGGATGAAAACAGAAAAGAAAGGAAAAAGAAAGTGGTTACTTTTCTTTTGGGTCTTTTTTACCCTGTTCTGCCTAGCCACTTTCCCTCCCCAGTTCTCATCACCATCTTTCCAAGGTGGAGAGAGGAGGGCCAGGAGCCGCGGAGCTATTGGGCTGTGTTAGTCATCCATCACACAAAGGAGTGAAAGGCAAGTAACTTAATCTTGGAAACTCTCTGCGTCCTGAAAATAAGCCGGAGATTAGGCGAGCACTGACTGAGTAATGGAGGCGAAAGTGGGAACACCACTAATCCGTGTAACCCACACACTGCAGGAGAGCTATAGGAGGCTTTACTTTCTTAGTGCTGAAAGAAACAAAAAGGAAAAAAAATTAAGATGGACACAGGCTACCCCCGCTGGATGACTCAGGAAATCATTTTGTCTCCAGATAATTGCTTCCGAATGTAGTGATGGTATGAGCATTAGTCATCCGGACAGCGACCCCGTGTGAGGGAGAAGAAGTAATGAGGCAGCTACTCCACCCTCAACTGCCTGGTGGGAAAAGTTCCGGTGAAACCCACGTAATGGTCTCAGAACGGCTCTTCAGTGAAGAAACGCCGCACAGTGAAACTGAGCCTGGAGTGGCTCCAAACATGTGCTTCCTGTTGTGTCTCGTTGCTGCTTTGAAAAGGGAGCGCTGGGATAAACAGAGCAGGCGCTCACATCTGGCAAGGAAGGTCCCAGATGTGGGGATCACTGTCTCGGTCCAGCAGGGGCTGGCGGGGCTTGTATCGCGGGAGGCATGAGGCCCCTGCATTGCCTGGCCTGTCTTTAATCGAAGACAGATGCTCTGCAGGCCTTGAGGCTTCTCCTAAGAGTGCTTTATCTGGGAGCAAAGGCAGAGGGTGGAGTGAAGACCCCCACCCTGCTTACAACCCAGATGTGTACACTTGGGAAGCAAGGAGAACCAAACCCAGGAAAATTGCTGTGCTGACACCGTACAGGGATCAAACTTGAGTGCTTACCAACCACAGGCTTTAGTCTAGACTCCGCCACACAGTTACCTGGCAATGGCCAGGTGTGCCTGACTCACTATAAAGGGGGCTGCTTGTCCCCTCCTGGCTCTGTCCCCTTGCTCCATACCCTCTCTCCCCCCATTTTCCTCCCCTCCTCTCTCCACATGCTCATGGCCACAGCCTCTTCTACTCTTCTCTCTCTCTCTCTCTCTCTCTCTCTCTCTCTCTCTCTCTCTCTCTTTCTCTCTCCTCTCTGCCTTTCTCTCAACTCCCCTCCCCATGCCCTGAATAAACTATTCTATACTATACCAACATGTGGCTGGTCCTTCAGGGGGAAGAGATGCCTCAGCATGGACGCGCCCCTTCCCCTACACCTTTCTGTGCCTCCACCAAACATATTCCTTCTCTGTTTCTGTAAAACACAACAGGCTGAGCCCTGTGTGATGGCCACACCTTTAATCCCAGCACTTGGGAGGCTGAGGCGGGCGGATCTCTGTGATTTGAGGCCAGCCTGGTCTACAGAGTGAGTTCCAGGATCGCTGGAGCTACATAGCAAACAAAACTGAAAGAACCACTGGCCATGTCATGACGCAGGCCTGTGATCTCAACATTTGAGATTACGTGCTCCGGACCGGCTTGGTCTATATAGGAGAGCCTGCTCAAAACAACAGCAGCACCACAAGTAAACAACAGCAAATACCCTAGTGGCCAAGAACTAATATTCTCTTTCCCTAAGTTTGAGTTTCTTAGGATTTGAGGAGGATGGCTTTTAGCCATATTTTTTTTGTTAATGGGACTTGCTGTTTAATTAGTCAACAAAACCACCCCAGATTCCCGGCTTCTGGGGGATGTGTGCAAATGTGTATTCACCTCCACAGAGGCAGAGCCTGTAGACCAAAGTTGGTCAAGTCAAGCTTGCAGGTGTGAGTTTATTTGATTTGCTTGCAGGAGCTTGAGTCCCTCCCCTCCTGAACCAGTCATGCTTACATAATTACTCCCAAGCCGCAGGTTGGGGCGGGCAGGCGGGAATGGTGATTAGATCTCAGGGGGGAGAGTCTTGTGGGGGTTTTATGACCTTCCCTCTCTTTCAAGAGGAAACCTTTAATACTCACATAGCACAGCCTAGCTGTTTACCTGTTTCGTTGCTAAGACAACAGGCTGTTCGAGGCCTCACATAGGTCACCACAGCCACTCTGCTTCATGATGTCAAGCCCGGAAGAAATAGCTGTCCCGGGGAAACACGGGGCGTCTGAAGTTAAAGGGGCTTTGAGGTTCAGTCAGCAAAACCTGACCAGAAGAAAGAAAACATCAGGCCGCAGGGCAGTGAGGCAGGCGTGTGCTCCTGACTGGTCTTGCTGCAGGAGCTCATCCATCCGTTCCGTTCATTCATGCAACTGAGTGTCTATCTACTTGCTGCCCATGACTTGGACACAGGAGTGGATGGACCTGAGGCAAGTACCTGTCTTGAACAGCTTACATCCCAGTATAGAGCTTGAGAAGGTTAAGCGGTGTGGGATCTCAGCTAGACGCTGGTTAGCAAGCAGAATGTTGGAGCCCGGGGAGGATATCTCAGCCAGAGTGAAGAGTACAGAGTTCAGAGAAAGGTGACATCACCATGAGCTGAGAATGCATGGGACAGACTTGAGTGGCCCATGTCACAGCAGGGAGCCATTTCCCTCTGCCAGATCGGGGTCCCTACCTCTCGGTCATGGGTTACTCTCCTCCTCAGCCTCATGCTCATCACTTTCTTCATTCCTGTCTTCCTTCTCTTTCCCATCAGTTTCCATCACTTCCTTTGATAGCCTTTCCCTCCTCTTTTACTGCAGTCTCGCCCAACATCTCCCAGTAGTGACAGGGAAAACAGTAAGACAACAGTTGACTCTGACTAAAAGTTGACAGGACAGAAAGAGGTTTCTCAGGAGACAACTTTTTACAGAGATTCTCCTCTGCATTAATTCTCTCACACTGAATAAGGCCTTCCACCCGCCCCCCAACACACACACCTCCTGCCTGGGCTTGCCACTGTGTGAGACACAACTGGTGTCTAAAACTCAACCTTGGTGAATGAAGGCTGATCTTCCGTTACCAAGGGTGTACTGACGTCACTTGCTGCTCTCTAGGCAGAGAGCAAATGCATGTGGACCAGCATTCCGTGTTTTTAAAAGGATGTCTCAGCAGGTTTCCAGCTTCTGACCTCTGTAAATGCAACCCCGATGGGCTTGCTAGTGCATCACTGTAATGAATGATGGAGCGGGAAACACGTCTTCATACCGTTCTCTCAAACACACTTGGAAAACACAAACATGCCTGAGAAAGATCAGTGATTAACACCCAGAGATGATCTCAGCAAATGGGTTTTGCTGCCTAACAACCAAGTTCCCTGGCTCTCAGCAAAAAACACTACAATCTTCTCTCAGAGGCCCTTGGGCCTGCTGCAGCTCCGAGGCTGGGCTCTGCTGGGCTCCTCTGGGCTGGGGTCTGGGCTGTGGGTTAGGTTAGTTGTGCAGTATGTTTTCTCCCTTTCCTCAGACTGGAAGCTCCCGGGAGATAGTTTTCCTCATGGACAATCACAGGAATGTAAAAAGGTGAGCAGAAAACCGGATGCCTCTCCGTGGCTTCCCCTGGGGTAAGTGTACTGTGAATTCCAGCACATTCCCTGAGCCCAAGCGAGTCATCAGACCCCACCCAGTGCCATCTGAGAACCACATTCCTTGGCCCACTCTATTGACCCACAGTTCCCACAGCAGCAAAGCATAGAGAAGAGTCATCTAATCTACCGCAGGTGCAGCTCTGTGGTCCAGTCCATCCGTCCAGTCTTGTTACGTGGGTTGTACATTGCTGCATCATGATCTAAGAGTGAGTGTATGCTAGGAGTGGTTCACACCTGCGATCCCAGCCCCGGAGAAGAGGAAGTGAGGGGACCAGAAGTTCAAGACCAGCCTCAGCTACAGTGAGTGCAAGACCCTGTCTCAACACAACAGTAACAAGGATTTGCCAAGAACAGATTCATGCCCACTGTATTTTTAACCTTTAGTGTGTGTGTATATGCATGTGTGAGCATGCATATATGTATGCATGTAGTATAGCACACATATGGACATCAGAGACACTTTAGGGGTGTTTGTTCTCTCTTCTACCAGTGAGCTCTGGGGATTGAACTCAAGTCACTGAGCTTGACAGCGAGTGCCGTCTCTGCCTCCATCTCTGCGGTCTGACCTCCGTTCTTTCTCTTGTGTTCTCCTCCCTCATCCAGATTCTTTCCTTCATCCCCACCTGCCTTATTCCTTTGTTCCCTCCGCCCCTTCCTCTCTTTTCCTGACGTTCCCTTCTCCGCCCTCCTGAGTTTTCTCTCCACCCTTTCCCTACTGTGTCCTATAAGGAATAGGAAAAACAGACAAGCAGAGAAGCAAATCCTTTTTAGCATTCACTCTCCACGTTTCAGAAACCCAATAGGATAGAACAACATGGTGCAGAGGTAAAAACTTCCCAGTACCAGGTATATAACAAAGAGGTAGAAGCATCACTTTCTGGAGGTACGCCATGTTGTCCTTAAGTAGACAGTGACTTTACTAGCATTAGAGTTCTTGATGCTGCTTTCTGAGTCCATACGAGGGTTAATCTTGTTTAAGTTTATACATAATTTATGCGGTTCAAAATAACAGTGCCTAGACTAAGCAAAGCAGGGTAACTTAGAGATAGATGAAGCACTGAGAGGCAATGCTGACTTCATAGATGAGATACTTAGCTCCTCCTGGTAGCTATTCTAAGAGATAGGACTACCTAAAAAATATGCAGTATAAAATGGGACCCTATGAATAAAATCGCCCCCACAAGCACCCGTTTTGCCAGTGGATTAGTTCTCTGCTCGTTTTACAGAATGAAAGCAGACGGTCCATCGCCAGCCTAGGACTCTCTTCTGGAAGCTGTTATGTATGGGTGGTGTTTAAAGGCATCGTCAGGGAAGATCGAAGACACATACACGGAGGCTGATATTATGTCTACATTGGTGTCTGCTAAATTAGTAATTTGATGATCAGTGACCTATCAAGTAAAGGACTCGTTGATTTATTGAACATACAAAACGGCATGTCCACCTACACAGAAAATGAGTAGGGTGGAGTCATGAATCGGGTTCCTGTATTCGGTCACTCGCTATGTGATACTCCTTGGCAGGTTGAGCATACAGCAGCGGACATCATGAACATGACCTCTGACCTGGAGATCCTCACTGAGATGAGGGAGACAAGACGGCCAGGCAATGAAGAAGCACCTAGATTCACACTGAGGGAGAAAGCGACTGGGCGTAGTAGAGAAAAGAGCTGCCTAATAACTCTGGCATCTTTGAATCTGAAATTCTCCTCCAGAGGGACATGTTTGAAAAGCTTGTATCCAAGCTGACTGCCAAATATTTAGGAGGTAGGACCTGGCTGGCAGAAGTCAGTCAATAGGAGTGGGTTTTGAAGGTTATTCCTGGCCCTCGTTCTAGTCTCTCTCTGTTTCCTGGTCTGTAATGATGTGAACAGCCTCAGTCACCTCTATCAATCATCAGGAGTGGCAGGGACTTCCCTGCCCTGATGGACCACTGCAAGCCTCTGACGCCATAACCCAAATAAACCCTTCCTTACAGGAGTAGCTTCCATCAGGCATTCTCTTATGTGACATACAAGTAACCATACCCCCGTTTCACCCCCTAACACTAGATAGGAGAGAAATAAGGACAGAGGGCAAAGAGATTCCCTGAATCAATTTCTTCCCTTTTGTTTCTTCTTTGACCACAGCAAACCTTAACCAACCTCCCTAAACAACCAAAATCACCTACCCCGCCTCTCAGGGCCCTCACATTTAGGTACCTTTTGAAAAGTTCCCAACTATCCAAATATCACACAGACACAGAAAGTTTCTGCAGCTGAAAAAAACCACGCCTCTGCTAGAGCAGGAGACAAATCAGTCAGTTGCTGCTGTGGACATTCGGAAACAGCCCCACATCCCCCAACTGGGATTAAAAGAAAAGTACATTCTTATAATATTTATGTGGTTTTTTTTAAACAAAGAAACCAAAACTCTACAATTCTCAAAACTGTAACAATAGACCCTCTACTGTGATGCTGGGGTCCTCTTTTCCTGTCTTATTTCATTCTACAGTCACCTTTCAGAGCAAGTGACTCACCATGCGTCTTTATTCTGCTCTGATTTATTGGGTGTGGGCAAGGCTGTAGAGTATGCCTACCTAGCAAGCCCCACATGGGGCAAGGGACTAGCGTGTAGTAGAGAGTCCTGGTCATTTCCACATTGGTAACAGTACCAGGTTTCCAACACACCTTCAGTCTGACTCAAATGTCTTCACCAGACATTTTATCATCTCTTAGTGGTCCAGACCCAAGATCTCTTGTAGCTCTAAAATTCTAATTCTGGTGGGAGGGTAGCTTGAGAATTGTAAATAAAGTGGTTGTAGTAATAGGAAGAAAGTCTTGTGCCAGAGCTTCTGCTTTGTCTGGAAAGCGTATTGTCATAGTCTGCCTTCCATTGCTGTGAGAAGACCATGTGACCAAAAGCATCATGGGGAGAAAGGGGTGTGCTTCACTTAAATTTACACACCATGGCCCAGTCTATCGTCAAAGGAAATCAGGGCAGGAACTCAAGACAGGAAGGGAAGCAGACACCGCAGAGGGCTGCTGCTTACTGGCTTGCTCTTTACGGCTCGCTCGGCCCTCAGAATCACCTGCTCAGGGATGGCCCCACCCAACAGGGACTGGATCCTCCTACATTAAGCAAGAAAATGGCCCGCAGACTTGTTTACAGGCAGTCAGATGGTGGCATTTTCTCAACCGAGGCTGCCTCTTCCTAGCTGGCCCTAGATCGTGCTAACTTGACAAAAAAACCAACCGGCACTAATATACACAGCCCTCTGGAAATGTCCTTAAGACTATAATTATAAAGATTCCACGTGACACTCATGAGTCCCCAGCCTGGCCTGGCAGTGTTGAAACACCAACAGTTTGTTGAGTCCCTCTTCCAAGACCTGCTCTGGCGCGGGAACAAATAACAAAGGCCTCCCTTCTAAAATAATAGTCATCAGGCATAAGGAGCCCCTGTGGTTCCAAGTGCTCATTTAACGTCCACAACAGCCCTCAGTGGAGTAGCTGTTATCACCCTTCCCCCTCCGCCACTGATCACCCAAGGAAATCCAGCTTGAGAAAGATTCAGCACTGATGGCAGACGTCAAGGCTCTGTGTAGGGGCCTGCTCTAGAGAACTCCGCTTCCAAGTCACTCCTCGACTGCCTAGGAAGGAGACGGGCGGCTCTGCGATGAAGGTTCCGATCCAGTCTACACATCACACTTTCCCACACCTGCCAGCCCTGCTGCCTACAGACATGGGATCGTGTATCGAAAATCTGTCCCTCCCTCCTAATCTTCCTCTGAGGAAAGGCTCAGAATAGCTGCCAAATAGTAAAATAAATAAACAAACAAACAATATAGCCAACGGCCCATGAATTAATACACGGTGTGGGGAATCTCCATTCCTCCCTCCGTATTCCAGCCTGCAGTGACCCACACCTTCCAGTTGACCTGTGCCATAATTTATGGGATAATATGCAGACCCAACAGATTCAGGTAACACGGCACACTTCATAAGGTGGGGGATACCGTCAAAGGCATGACCTGAGTTGGTAACTCTAATGCCAATTGTGACTTATTGACAGGCTCTGTGCTATCTCCATGAATCTTCCAGAAAGCCCTCAGAGGGAAATTATCTTCAGTCCCACTGCTTATGTGAGAAGGAAAAAATGTTCAAAGTTAGAAGGTCACTTGGCCAAGGCCAGGTCACTGGTAAGTGAGCAAACCTAGGTTTGAGCCCAGCAGTCAGTCCAGCAGTCAGTCCAGCCCTCACATAACCATATCTAGGACTTCCCTGCTTCTCTCAGGACCCACCCCTCCAGGATGTGCCTCCACACACGAGGAAAGATGTACAGCTCTTGACGTTAGAACGAGAGGCCTGGAGAGGAAGATGGTGTTTGGTTGACATCTCTGTCAACCTCTGGGAACAGTATCAGGACACTATACGTTGACAATAAATGTTTCTTGAGCTGAAACATTTTGCTTACCTGTGTGTGTGTGTATACGATAGAATGTATGTGTGTGTGTGTGTGATAGTGTGCGTGCAGCATTTGTATGGTGTGTGTGTGTGTGTGTGTGTGTGTGTGTGTGTAAATTAAGGGTATTCGTTTAACTGTGTTTCTTTGAGTGGATCATAAAATTGGAAGGTGTGATATGAGCAAAGCTTTGTCAAGAACAAGCTTCAGTGAGCCTCAGGGAAATATGAAAAAACAATCAGCCTGTCAACAATAGAGCATCCAGTCAGTCAACACCAAATGTGTTTTCAGCACCCGCCGTGTGTGAGGCATTGCTGGAGGCTGAGGAGAGACAGATGTGCAAGGCACTGATTTCAAGTGCTTCACAGTCCTCGTGCGAGCCTGAGTGAGTCACAAACGGGGACACAGGTGTGCACCGCTTCAGTTCATCGATGACCTAAGAAGGGTGCAGAGCTGGGAATGCTGGCAGATGTTCACTCGAGAGGATTAGGCCAGAGGACCGAGAGAGCTCAAGGCCGGCTTAAACTGCACAGCAAACTGAGGAGAGGTGGCTGGCGGGTTAAAGAGCACGTAGGGCTCTCACAGAGGATCCTATTTCGTTCCCAGCGCACTCGTATTGGACCGCTCACCACCATCTGTAATTCCAGTTCCAGGGGGTCTGATTCCTCCGTGGGAACCTGCATACATGGGGTGCACATGTACCCATCCAGGCGCAAACACACGTAAACATAAGTAAAACTAATAATTAAATAAATAAGAAGGAAGGAAAAAGCCAATCAGGAAGCCACCGACTAGCCTCAGTAAGAGTAAATAGTGCTATGGACCAAGCGGGGAGCACAAAGAAATTGTTAGAAGATACTTCTTTCTGAGCCATGGGTGAAAGTCAATGGTAAAAGGCAATTTGAGTTCCCAGGTTTTTAGCCAACTCTACCTGGAAAAACAGGGAGAACTTCTTACCTTTCCTTCCAGGGGAAAGATGAGAGTTGAGGACAATTGTTATCGAAGTTTTAAAAAATTAGTTATTGAAGTTAGGGGGAGTAACTCACGTTATGAATTGGGAGATGGCGTCTTTGGCAAGCCGAGATGAGGAATGTTCCTTGAGGCATCTCAGCGTACCGTAAAGGAGCCAGAGAAAGCTGCCAAGGAGGAATCCAGGTACTGACAGGAAGCTGATGGACACCTTGGCAGGGCCTGCTTAGGCGGAGTAGCGGGCATAGAGACCATTTAGGCAGAGCAGTGGGCAGGCAGTCAAATGAGAAAGAAAGAGATGGCAAGAGCTGACAGCCCAGTGTGAGGTAAAGGAAGGGAACTGGCAGATGCGTGTGCTGGCTTGCAGCCAGAACACCAGCACTTTGAAAGCTGAGGCAGGAGGATTCTGGAATAGAGGGGGATGCAGAGGAAAGACAATCTTAACATCGTCTCGTAGGGGCAGGCGATGGAGATGAGCCTGAAGAAGTAAAGATAACCACGGCCCAGAGAGGAGGAAGCTTACAGAATGATGCCCTTGAGAGGTCACGTGACCCGGGGAGGCTAGATGAGGTAGAGAGCGGGAATGAGGATGAATGTTGCTGGGACAGTGGACCTTCCCTTCTGGCTGCTTTTTGTCTTGCTTCAATTGAATGTGGTCCTAGTGGTTTTCTTCTACATATAAATTCACGTTGCTGTTGTTTCTTTTTTTTTTTTTTTCTTTTAGCATCTGTGAAATAGGAGGAAATCTTAAAAATCAGTGGAGTGTTAGTTGTTAGTATTCTCCCCCAGGACTTAAGTAAGTACTGTGGAGAAAACTTCCCATCTCAGACTAGCCCAGTCAGTGAGTAATAGGACATCACCAGTGTAAAACATGGGGCCTGGACACTCTGCTCACTGAGGGATAGGGGAAGGGATGGCAACACGTCCAGTAAGAAGCCCTGGGCCAGAGAGGGCACTGTGAATGGGAGACATCAGTCTGCCCCGTGCTGGACCAGGTGTGGGAGAGGCTGACCCAGTAACACAAACTGCTACGGAGCTCTTCCCTTCAACGGCAGGCCTTCCTCCCAGGCATGTGTGACAGCAGATCAAAGCTACACTTGACTCACACCTGAGGCATGCCGGAAGGTCTGTGGGCAGGCCTGCGTCACAGCATAGCACCCGCTGGGGGACGGATGTGCACTGTCTATCCAGATCCTGACTTCTGCACCCAGAGATCTGGTTGCAATCCAGTCATGGGCACTGACAAGCGCCTCCTGTCTCAATGTTGTGTAAAAATTGTTCTTCTTCATCTCTGATTGGTTAATAAAGAGCGGATCAGTCTATAGCTGGGCAGAAGAGTTAAGGCAGGACCTACCTCCCAGTGAGGGGGTCCCATGAGGGAGTCGCCATGAGGACACAGGTGGAGCAGGAGCAGCCATGGGGAGACTACGATGGCGGGTAAGCGGGCACTTGCCTGGGAAGGAGCCAGCATAGTTGGGTTAGAATAGATGTGCATGTGCTCAGATATAGTGCTTGAAGCTTATTAGTAGACATAAAGGTCTCTGTGTCCTTATTCGGGAACAAGGAAGGCATAGAAAAGCCCCAAATAATACTTTTACAAGCTCCTTTGATCCTTGTGCAGTCTGGCTTCACTTTCTCCTCTGTGGGTAGAGATGGGCCCGCCCCTTCCTCTGTTTCTGCAGCCCGAATGTAGGATCCACTTGGGAAGTTCCTTATGTCTGTCCATCCCACTGAGAAATAGTTGAGGGTTAGAGATGTTTCTAACCCACTCTCTGTCCCTCTCCCTCCCTTTCTCCCCCCATCCTCATCCCTCTCTCTGATAGAACGCCATTTCTCTTTCTCTCCCCCACCTCTCCTGGCCTTGGTCTTTGGGGCCAGTGAACTGAACGAGCAGCTTCCCAATAAATCTGCATTTAATAAAACCTAACCTGGTTTGAATTGGCTCATTTCACTGGCAGAGAAATAACCTAGCAATTTTCACTTCGATGGAATTTCCTGCCTAAGCACTCTCCGAGTATTAGTTCTTGTCATCTGGACAATAATCTCAGAACGAAGTACCACAGAGACTAGTAGCTAGGGTCCTTTGTAGGCACACAGGCAGGGAGAGGCTGTGGGTAGGTAATGAAGATGTTGAAGTTCCAAGATGGCTGGCTTTGTCCTCACCTGGGGCTGAGACAAAAGCCTGGTCGCTTAAAACAGAGGCCTTGTAGGCTTTTGTCTCCCGCCAGCAGGTTAACCAAGTTCAAGCCAGACTGGGACATGCTACCAACCCTAGTGGGCCAATCAACCATCTTATCTTTCTTCAAACTGACTATCTCTGAGTTAGGGGAAGAAAACTCTTCAGAGAGCTCCCCCCAGCCCCTCGCCAGCCCTGGAGAAGAACCTGGATATGCGGTCCCCACTCTCCTCCTCTGTGTGCCCGACGGTGGTGTGGTGTGTGTTTCCTTACCCGAATAAACACCTTTCTTTAGCTGCTGGTTCTTTCTGAGCTGTTTGAGATCTTTTTTGTGCTTGTGGGTTTTTCCTGCCTCTTAGATCCTTAATTGGCAGAGAAAAGGAACCCTATCAAGACCCTTAGACTCTATCCCTATGAGAGATCTTCATGTGACTGATGGAGGAGGAACACGGGAGGTGCAGATAAGCTAAGTTTCCTGAAGATGGAGAGCTCAAAAGCCACCGAGAGGGCGTCAGTGAAGGGCAAACAGTTTTCCTCAGTAATCCCAGTTGCTAACTAGCGTAGCTTGGCTGCCTTTTTGTTATTTAGTCCCACCACAGCTGCCCTAAAATAAAACTGGTTTTGGAGGCCTGTGACTCATCATGGAGGGAGGAGGGACTTCCGCACCTGCCAGGCCAGCAGCAGCTTTAAAGAGTGTTTGGAGAGCCTGCTGGGCATTAGGCATATAAGTCCTGTGGAGTCCTGACCTCACCCTAGCCCCCCACGTAGGCTCTCCAGGCTCCTCCTGACCTCACTCACTGTTTCTGTTTCTAGTGCTTTTGTTCTGGCTTCCCAAGCCGACCCCTTGGGGTGTATGGTAGTTTTCTTAGGCTCTGCAGCTGTGTGCGCCCACCCCTCACCCCAACTAAAGCCAAACTAGCTCGCGATTGCTCCCAGGAAAGATACAAATGAGGTGAGAGAGTTGGAAAAGATGCCGGCCCCACAGATGGGATTGTGCTCTCGCCTCTCTGCCACACTCTGGTCTTTCCATCGGCTTCTCTACCGGCCCTGAGCTATCCAGGACTCTATACTTTACCATAACAGCAGATGCCGCCCGCCACATTCATTCCACTTGGTCCAACCCATTTACAGTTCAGACCTTGGCTTCAACAGCAAAGCAGGAGGTATCCTGGGAGAACAAAGAGACTTCCTAAATGGTCTTCAAAGCTACCTGTCCTAGTGTTAGACACTAACATCCCTCACACCCGGGGGAGTCATAGGCACCTCTCTACGGATCTGTTCACTCAGGAGACATTGGTCTGGAACATACGTAACTAGACATTAGTGCTGAGAATTCCAGACACTTTCCAGCGGTCATAGGAGCTGGGTAGGTAGACAGGTAGACAGGTTTTTAGCCAGTGCGTGGCTATTTTTCCAGAACTCAAACCTGAACACGGAATATAGCTATTTGCTCTTAGGGGATTTCATGGCGGGGTGTGGGGGGAGTGAGTGTAATTGTCTATTCAGTGAAATAAAAATCGATCGCTTTTCTTAACGTGACAAAAACAGAGACAAGAAAAAAGCGTGATATCTTCTGTTAGCACATTTTGTGCTGCACACAGGGAGTGTGTATTAAGCTGTGGTATCTATTTTTTTAAGCCACTTCTCTATTATGTTATTTCTAAGAAGGCGCCAATGAACCCTTCACTTCCAAGGAGGAAGGGAGATTAAGGTAATGCCTTCCTGCCTTTGCTTACTGTAGTCATTCTTTTCATTCCAAATTTGTTGCATTTTCTGAGTTGGACAAGCCCGGGTCCTTGGGCTTTGTAAACAAATTTGATGACAAATTTTGGAGAGGAACAGTCCAGGATTGGTAACTGATTTAGACTCTAAAAAGCCAGACTGACGTCAAAGCAATTTCACTTCCTTCCCTCCGCAGACCCTCCCTTTCCCCCCAGAATGCACAGCAAGGCTCTAAAGTCTCCCGGTTCCACTTCAGACTCTTCCTTCAAATGTTAATGAGCAGCTCACAAAAGCAAAACAAGACCAAACTGGTTGTGGTACTTGGAGCTGCTGGGAACTAACCCCTCTCCACTTCCTCCAGGAATTTCCCAGACTCCCCTTCTGTTGTTTTCATCAGTAGTCTTCACAGAACTCCCCCCTTGGTTTCCTTGCAGTCACTCTGCCACCTGGTACGTGGTGCCTTTCACGTCAAATCCAGACACTTGTTGGGATATTGCCATCTCTTTCTCTCTAGTCACAGCAAGGATTCCAGGCCATCCACTGTGGCTACCATTTCTTAGTCCCAGTGGGAATGTTGGTGGGTCCTTGGAAGTCACAAGGGGTGGTACAGCCTCATCTTAGAGGTGTCAAACTGGTATTCAGGATGATGAAATTACCCTATATGACCAGGAATCAGTGACAGAAGAAAGATTCAACCCAGGACTGTCAACCCCTCATCCAGGTCCTGACTCCTTACCACATAGCCCTCTCTGGAGGGAGGCTGCATTTCTGACTGCAAGAGGCAAGGGAACTGGGCTGGAAAGAGAATACCTCAGATCTCATCATGAGGGCTAGTATGATGTATCTTTTATAAAAAGGTAAAGGGGGGAGGATATATTCTATGGAGGTGTGGTGAGGTATGGGGGAAGGGGGTGCCTCAGCGGGCTCATGTTAATGTATCCCTTCCCTCTGAGGGACCAGACACACGAAGGTATAGTATAGATAGAGTTTATTCAGGGCATGAGGAGTGTTGGTATTCTGTTTAAGCTCTACCCCCTTAGCTACCTGGGAAAAGCCAGATATGCTCCGCCCCACAGTTGCCTGGCAACAGCCAACTGTATCTGACTATAAAGGGGGCTGCTTGCCCCCTTCCCTGTCCTTCCTTTCTATTCCCCCTTTCCTCCTCGTGCCCAGGGCTGGCCTCCTTTGTTCCTCCCCTCTTCTACTCTTCTTCTCTCATTAAACCTCTCCACGTGGAACCATGTTAGTTTGGTGTGCTTTGTCTGGGCATGAGCAGAGACTTCTATCCCAACATTAAGGCAGAGAGAGAGAGAGAGAGAGAGAGAGAGAGAGAGAGAGAGAGAGAGAGAGAGAGGAGAAGGGAGGAGGAGGAGGAAGGCGGGGAGGAAGGAGAGGAGGAGGAGGAGAGACCACCCATGAGTATGTGGGGGGTATTGGGGAGAGAGTGGGGGGCAGGAAGTCAAGAGCAAGAGAGCAAAAGAGTGAAGAGTGGGCAAGTAGCCCCTTTTATAGTGAGTCAGAAAAAAAAAATAGTGAGTCAGGCATACCTGGCTGTTGCCAGGTAACTGTGGGGCAGAGAGAAGACAGAATGCTAACATGTTTGGGTGTACGTGTGCGTGTTGTGTGGTATGTATCTATGTATGTACATGTATGATATATGTCTGTGCATGCATGTATGTTGTGTGTGTGTATGTGTTTGCGTGTAGCTCAGTTAACTGTTTGTCTAACCTGCTCAAAGCATTGAGTTTAATCCATGTAATCCAGGTGTGATGGGCTGTGTTTGTAATCCTAACACTTGGGAAGGGAAGGCACGAGGATTGAGATTCAAGGTTGTCCTTAGCTATACATTACAAGTTAGAGGCCAGCCTGGGCTACATAAGACCCTGTCGAAAGAAATAAGGAAAGAAAGAAAGAAAGAAAGAAAGAAAGAAAGAAAGAAAGAAAGAAAGAAGAAAGAAAGAAAGAAAGAAAGAAAGAAAGAAGAAAGAAAGAGAGAAAGAAAGTGTCTGCATGCAGAGCTGACCCTGTGCCCCAGATCCCGCTGGTCTCCCAGGAGTGCTGACCACCTGAGGACACAGGTAAGACTACCACTTCTGCTCCAAGGGACCCAACTGGAGCCCTCAGGATATGGGAACCAAGGAGTAGTCCGGTTCTATCTGCACCCTGAGCTGACCCTGTGCCAAAATCCCATAGGGAGAGAGTGGTTTCCCAGGAGTGCTGACACGCAGACTTACAGGAGGGGCAAGCCACTGTCTCAGACAGCAAGACCAGCTAAAACCAGAGATAACCAGATGGTAAGAGGCAAGTGCAAGAACATAAGCAACAGAAACCAAGGCCACTTAGCATCTTCAGAACCCAGTTCTCACACCTCAGCAAGTCCTGGACACCTTAACACACCGGAAAAGCAAGATTCTAATTTAAAATCACATCTCATGATGATGTTAGAGGACTTTAAGAAGGACATAAATAACTCCCTTAAAGAATAACACAGATAAACAGGTAGAAGCCCTTAAAGAGGAAACACAAAAATCTCTTAAAGAATTACAGGAAAACACAACCATAGAGGATCTAAAAATGGAAATGGAAGAAATAAATCTAAAGAAATCACAAAGGGAGACAACCCTGGAGATAGAAAACCTAGGAAAGAGATCAGGAGTCATAGACGCAAGCATCACCAACAGAATACAAGAGATAGAAGAGAGAATCTCAGGAACAGAAGATACCATAGAAAACATTGACACAACAGCCAACGAAAATGCAAAAGGAAAAAAAGTCCTAACCCAAAATAGCCAAAAATTCCAGGACACAATGAGAAGATCAAACCTAAGGATATTAGGTATAGAAAAGAGCAAAGATTTTTTTTTTTTTTTTTTTTTTTTTTTTTAAAGATTTATTCATTTATTATATATAAGTACACTGTAGCTGTCTTCAGATACACCAGAAGAGGCATCAGATCTCTTTACAAATGGTTGTGAGCCACCATGTGGTTGCTGGGAATTGAACTCAGGACCTCTGGAAGAGTAGTAGGGTGCTCTTAACTGCTGAGCCATCTCTCCAGCCCAAGAGCAAAGATTCTTAACGTAAAGGGCCAGTAAACATCTTCAACAAAATTACAGAAGAAAACTTCCCTAACCTAAAGAAAGAGATGCCCATAAACATACAAAAAGCCTACAGGACTCCAAATAGATTGGACAAAAAAGAAACTCCTCTCATCACATAATAGTCAAAATACCAAATGCACAAAATAAAGAAAGAATGTTAAAAGCAGTAAGGGAAAAAGGTCAAGTAATATATAAAGGCAAAACTATCAGAATTACAACAGACTTCTCACCAGAGACTATGAAAGTCAGAAGATCCTGGGCAAATGTCATACAGACCCTAAGAGAACACAAATGCCAGACCAGGCTACTATATCCAGCAAAACTCTCAATTACCATAGATGGAGAAACCAAGATATTCCATGACAAAACCAAACTTATACAATATCTTTCCACAAATCCAGCTCTACAAATGATAATAGATGAAAAACTTCAACACAAGTAGGGAAACTACACCCTAGAAAAAGCAAGAAAGTAATCTAATTTCAACTAACCCAAAAGAAGATAGCCACAAAAACATAATTCCACCTCTAACAACAAAAATAACAGGAAACAACAATCATTGGTCCCTATTATCTCTCAACATCAATGGACTCAATTCTCCAACAAAAAGACATAGACTAACAGACTGAATATGTAAAGAGGACCCAGCATTTTGCTGCCTACAGGAAATACACCGCAGTGACAAAGACAGACACTACCTAAGAGTAAAAGGCTGGGAAAAAAATTCCAAGCAAATGGTCCCAAGAAACAAGCTGGAGTAGCCATTCTAATATCTAATATTCTAATAAAATTGACCTTCAACCAAAAGTTATCAAAAAAGATAGGAAGGACACTTCATACTCAAGGGAAAAGAAAAATCCACCAAGATAAACTCTCAATTCTGAATATCTATGCTCCAAATGCAAGGGCACCCACATTCATAAAAAAAAAAAAAAAAGTTACTAAAGCGCAAAGCACACATTATACCTCACACAATAATAATGGGTGACTTCAACATCCCACTCTCATCAATGGACAGAACAAAGAAACAGAAAAAAAACAGAGAGAGAGAGAGAGAGAGAGAGAGAGAGAGAGAGAGAGAGAGAGAGAGAGAGAGACTAACAGAGGTTATGAACCAAATCAATTTAGCAGATATCTACAGAACATTTTATCCTAAAACAAAAGAATATACCCTCTTCTCAGCACCTCATGGTACCTTCTGCAAAATTCACCATGTAATCGGTCATAAAACAGGCCTCAACAGATACAAAAAGAGAAATAATCCCATGCATCCTATCAGATCACCATGTACTAAGGCTGGTCTTCAATAACAACAAAAACAAGAGAAAGCCCACATACACATGGAAACTGAACAACGCTCTACTCAATGATAACCTGGTCAAAAGGAAGAAATAAAAAAAAATTAGCAGAATTCTCTAAACTTAGAAGTCTTCCAACCAAAAAGGCCCAGGACCAGATGGGCAAATTTAGTGTAGAAATAATCAAACTCAGAGAAACCTTAGAAACAAGAAGACAAAGAATCAACAGAACCAAGGAACTGGTTCTTTGAGAAAAATCAACCAATTTATTCTAACCAAACTATCAAAATCAGAAATGAAAAGGGAGACACAAAATAGAAAAAAAAGGAACACTACTCAACAAAAAACAATTTGTTCTATGAAGCCACAATTAGAAGCAGTCATTAAAGTCTTCCAACCAAAAAAAGGCCCAGGGACCATGGGTTTTAGAATACCTAAACCACATTCTCCAAACTATTCCACAAATAGAAAGAAACAAAAATCTAAGTTCAAAATGAAGCCTACCCAATTACACTCATATACCTAAAAAAAAGACCCAACAAAAAGAGAACTTCAGACCAATTTCCTTATGAATATCGACACAAAAATATGCAATAAAATTCTCCCAAACCAAATCCAAGAACACATTCAAACTATCATCCATAATGATCAAGTAGGCTTCATTCCAGGGATGCAGAAATGGTCCAATATATGGAAAGCCATCAATGTAATCCACTATATAAACAAACTCAAATAAAAAAACCCACATGACCATCTCATTAGATGCTAAGAAAGTATTTGACAAAATTCAACACCCCTTCATCATACAAGTCTTGGAAAGACCAGAAATTCAGGCCCATAGCTAAAAAGAGCAAAAGCAATATACAGCAAACCAGTAGCCAACATCAAACTAAATGGAGAGAAACTTGGAGCAATCCCACTAAAATCAGGGACTAGACAAGGTTGCACACTCTCTCCCTACTTACTAAGTATAATACTTGAAGCCCTAGCCAGAGCAATTAGAGAACAAAAAGAGGTCAAAGGGATACAAATTGGAAAGGAAGAAGTTAAAATATCACCATTTGCAGATGATATGATAGTATATTTAAGTGACACCAAAAGTTCCACCAGAGAACTCCTAAAGCTGAAAAACAACTTCAGCAAAGTGGCTGGATATAAAATTAACTCAAACAAATCAGTAGCCTTCCTGTATTCAAAGGATTAACAGGCTGAGAATGAAATTAGGGAAACGACACCCTTCATAATAGTCCCAAATAATATAAAATACTTTGTTGTGATTCTAACTAAGCAAGTGAAAGATCTATATGACAAGAACTTCAAGTCTCTGAAGAAAGAAATTGAAGAAGATCTCAGAAGATGGAAAGACCTCCCATGCTCATTGATTGGCAGGATTAATATTATAAAAATTGCCATCTTGCCAAAAGCAATCTACAGATTCAATGCAATCCCCATCAAAATTCCAACTCAATTCTTCATAGAGTTAAAAAGAACAATTCTCAAATTCATTTGGAACAACAAAAAATTCCAGGATAGTGAAAACTATTCTGAAGAATGAAAAACATCTGGAGGAAATTACCATCCCCGATTTCAAGCTGTACTACAGAGCAATAGTGATAACAACTGCATGATATTGGTACAGAGATAGACAGGTAGATCAGTGGAATAGAATTGAAGACCGAGAAATAAACCCACACACCTATGGTCACTCGACCTTTGACAGAGAAGCTAAAACCATTTAGTGGAAAAAAAAGCATTTTCAACAAATGATGCTGGTTCAACTGGTGGTCAGCATGTAGAAGAATGCAAATAGATCCATTCTTATCTCCTCGTACAAAGCTCAAGTCCAAGTGGATCAAGGACCTCCACATAAAACCAGATACACTCAAACTAATAGAACAAAAAGTGGGAAAGAGCCTCAAACATATGGGCACTGGGGAAAACTTCCTGAACAGAACACAGTGGTTTATGCTCTAAGATCAAGTATTGACAAATGGGACCTCATAAAACTGCAAAGCTTCTGTAAGGCAAAGGACACTGTCATTAGGACAAAACGACAACCAACAGATTGGAAAAAGATCATTACCAATCCTACATGGTAATAGAGGGCTCATATCCAATATAAACAAAGAACTCAAGAAGTTAGACTCCAGAGAATCAAATAACCCTATTAAAACGGGGTACAGAGCTAAACAGAGAATTCTCAGCTGAGGAATATCAAATGGCTATGAAGCACCTAAAGAAATGTTCAACATCCTTAGTCATCAGGGAAATGCAAATCAAAACAACCCTGAGATTCCACCTCACACCAGTCAGAATGGCTAAGATCAAAAATTCAGATGACAGCAAATGCTGGCGAGGATGTGGAGAAAGAGGAACACTCCTCCATTGTTGGTGGGATTGCAAACTGATACAACCACTCTGGAAATCAGTCTGGATGTTCCTCAGAAAATTGGATATTGAACTACCTGAGGACCCAGCTATACCTCTCTTGGGCATATACCCAAAAGATGCCCCAACATATAACAAAGACACGTGCTCCACTATGTTCATCGCAGCCTTATTTATAATAGCCAGAAGCTGAAAAGAACCCAGATGCCCTTCAACAGAGGAATGGATACAGAAAATGTGGTACATCTACACAATGAAGTGCTACTCAGCTGTTAAAACAATGACTCCATGAAATTTGCAGGCAAATGGATGGAACTAGAAAATATCCTCCTGGTGAGGTAACCTAGTCACAAAAAAGAACACACTTGGTATGCACTCATTGATAAGTGGACATTAGCCCAAAAAGCTTGGAATATCAATGATACAACTCACAAACCACAGGAACCTCTAGAAGAAGGAAGACCAAAATGAGGATTCATTCCTTCTTAGAAGAATATACAAAAATACTCACAGGAGGAAATATGGAGATAAAAGTGTGGAGAAAGGCCATCCAGAGACTGCCTCACCTGGGGGATCCATCCACATGCAGACAGCAAACCCACAAAAGTGCTTGCTGGCAGGAGGAGCCTGATATAGCTGTCTCTTGAGAACCTCTACAGAACCTTGCATATACAGGGCAGATGCTTGCAGCCAACAATTGAATTGAGCACAGGGTCCCCAGTGGAGAGTCAGAGAAAGGACTGAAGAAGCTAAAGGGTTTGCAACCCCATAGGAAGAACAACATCAACCAACCAGAGCTTTCAGGGACTAAACCACCATTCCAAGAGAACACAGGGATGACCTATGGCTCCAGCCGTTTATGTAGCAGAGGATGGACTTGTTGGGCATCAATGGGAGGAGAGGCCCATGGTCCCCTTAAGGCTTAATGCCCCAGTGTAAAAAGAAATGTCAGGGGTTGGGATTTAGCTCAGTGGTTAGGCGCTTGCCTAGGAAGCGCCAAGGCCCTGGTTCGATCCCCAACTCCGAAAAAAACCAAAAAAAAAAAAAAAAAAAGAAAGAAATGTCAGGACAGGGAGGTGGGATGGGATGGGAGGGTGGGTGAGGAAGGACCCTCATAGAAGCAGGGGTAGGGGGATAGACTAGTGGGGTTTCTGGAGGGGTATCCGGGAAAGGGGATAATATTTAAAATGTAAATAAAAAAATATCCAAAGAAAAAGGAAAAGAGGGGTTGGGATTTAGCTCAGTGGTAGGCTGCCCTAGCAAGCACAAGGCCCTAGGTTATTCAGCTCGGAAAAAAAAAAAGGAAAAAGAAAAGAAAGAAAAAAAGAAAGAAAGAAAGGAAGGAAGGAAGGAAGGAAGGAAGGAAGGAAGGAAAACAGGCAATGCTCTTAATCACTGAGCCATCTCTCCAGCCCTTTATCAGATGTTAAAGATGATAGTATAGCCCTGAGTAGTTGCACAGTTTGACCAGGAATCACATGGAGATTTATTTAAAAACAGTATAATATTTAAAATCTCTTTCTTCCCTCCCCTCCCTCCCTCCTCCCTCCCTCCCTCCCCTCCCCTCCCCCTCCCTTTCCTTCTGACAGGGTCTCCACCTTATGGCCCAGGCTGGCCTCCAAGTTTGCCAGGGAGCTGAGGATAACCTCAAGTTCTAATTTTCCTGCCTCTACCTCCCGAGTGTTAGAATTACTGTACAGGAGGGCGTGCCACCCTCACATGATGGAGGTCTAGCTGACCTGGAACTCCAGTGTTCCTGCCTCTGCTTCCCAGGTACAGCGGTGACAGGCATGTCCCACCTGCTTAGGTCCTTAAAAAGGTTCTTCAGTGTGACTTTTTGCTATGGCTAATAAGAACAGTAATGCCAGTGCCTTGCATTTTGGTAGTGTTCTGTTTGGTTTCCAAAGGTTTGTGTTGTTACCACTTCTCCTGAACATGTTAGGAAGCATGGTGTTAATGTCACCCACATCAGGAGACAGTCAGAGATGGTGGAAGAGGGGTTATTAGCAACAGTTTTCAGATCTGCTCCCCGTGGTGTGACTGAAGGATGCCTGTCTCCTCTCTAGCTCAGAGGTGCCAGGCACCATACAGGAAGTTAACTCCAGATTCCCATGTCACCACTGCAAATACTGACACATTATGGTCTTAGTTTATCTTTTAGAAAAGATTTCAGCCCTCGCTTCATGCTTGTAATCCCAGTACTCAAAGGATTTAGGACCCGATCATTTAGGCTACAGATGAACTCTTGGCCCACTCTGCTAGAAAAACAAAATAAAATGCTATTTGACCCATATAGAGAGGAATACTCCTAACCACAAAGTTATGGTTTTATCGTGAATTCACTGCTTTAGGGACTACACACACAAGAAAAGGCAACATTTCTCTTTATCCATGAGAACTAGAAAAGGGGCTAGCCAGGAAGGAACCACTGAAGTAGGTTAGTGGGGTCCCGGGCTGCTCCCACAGGGCTTGAACTGCAGGAGGGCAGGGATGCAGGTTGACCCCCCACCTCCATCACTGCTGAGGCTTGTGTCGGGCGGGAAGCCCGTGGGACACACTGCTGGGGGGTTGGGAGAGTACAGTCTGAGCAGGCACTGCCAGGGCTGGCAAAATCCCCTACCCAAGCTGTGCTGAGCTGTCTGGTTCTCAGGCTCTTGGATGCCGCCCAGAAGAGCTAAGGAGCAAATGGGGCCCCCAGGCTGGATTTAACCCTGGGGCTGGGAAGGGAAGGGGAACTTTGGCTGGTCCCGCTGGGGGAATCACCAGCTGGATGTCAGCCAGTTTGAACAGTGGCTGCCACCCCTGGGGGTGTGCAGGGAGAGCTTTCTTGGGAGGTTAGACCCACATAGTGAATCCCAATAAAAAGGGCAGTCCATGGTTTCAAGGAGTTTATTTGTCATGACAGATGGGATGGATAAAACTGTGTTACTTCTCAGGGCGTGTCTGAGATTAAATACTTTTGCAGGGAGGGTGTCTGGGAAAGGAAATTCATTGGCTTCAAGCCTCCAAGCCTTTAGATATCTTATTAAAATGGAGATGCGGTCTTGAGCCTACCGACTACCTCAATTGGTCATGTCCTTCTATAAATGAAGAGGGCTTGGGGTGCCCTTACCTGACTGATGTCCACAAATCTATGGGGGCGGCAGGCTAGTGACAAGGGAGCCTGGTTTCCTGGGGGTCAGGTGACACACCTACACGTCCTTCAGGGTTTCAGGGTTCAAACCCTTTTCAACAGGGTTACTTTGCTCCCACAGTAGGGGCGTGTCTCTGGTTACTGCCAGTGTGGGACTGTGCAGGGTAGCCTGGTTCGGGTTGAGCTAAGGCTAGAAGCCCTGGAGACCCTGAAAGGTTGGATGGTGGGTGCCTCACCTGTTCCAGGCACCACGCCCCTGTCTGCTGCAAGCCCTCTGTAGATTTGGTGGCCATCAGTCACTAAGGGCAATGCCCTTGGAGGTCCTCTGGGTAAATGGCGTGACCTGTGGTCTGGGCTCAGACAGATCTCCATTTGTGGCACCTAGAGGCCTGAGAACTTGTGGCTCCTTCCCAGACATTCCTAGTGCCCTACAATCACTTTCTGCCGTGACAGTAAATGCCCTAAAACCATGGACTGCCTCTTTCAGTCTATGTAGCTATGGAAGACGCCTGTGGGGCAGCTGTCTAATCTCCTTAAAGGCCCCTCCCAGCCATGACTACCAAAATGGAGCTCAAGCCTGCTGTAGTTAAGCCAAGGACTCATCCCTGAGGGACCAGCTGGGCTCACTCCCCAGCTCCGGCAGATCCAGACCTGTGGGGCTCCCTCCCGTTCTCAGCTCTTTCGTCCAGCTCCCAGCAGCACCTGGAATGCCCAAGCCACGAGCAACAGGCCCTGGTCTCCTTGCAGGCCCTGGGGGCCCTGAGCCAGCACCAGCTGCCCTAATGCAGCAGACTGGCCTTCCCCATCCCTATTTGGTGTCCTGGGGCACCTACAGCCTGTTCCTAACAGCAGGCGACAGTGTGGGGGGGGGTGGTCAACTTCCAGCATCCGGCTACCTGAGTGGCTGAGCCCTGTGGTGGGGCAGACGCCGGACCCTTAATCCTACAACTCGTGCACCAACATGGGGCAGACCCAGCTGAAGCACTGCAGCCCAGCCTGGTGACTCACAAGACCCCATCAGAACTCCAGGTTACTCTGACCGTGATAACCCGATCTAGTTCAACAGACCTAGGCCTTCCTCATCTTCTCTCTGTCTCTGTGTCTCTGTCTCTGGCTCTCCATATGTTCTAACCTCTGTCCTCCCCATATGTTCCCCACCCGCCTCCCTCCCACCCGGCTGCAGCTACACTCTCAAATCTTATTGCAAACCTAACTCTACAAGGTGCTGACCTGGCCTCCACTCTACCCGCCCCAGCCCACAGCAAGGGGTCGAGCAGAGCTTCCCTTGGGACAACAGCTGCCCGGGCTCTCTGCTCCTCCTGCCTGCCTGCACTGAGTAACTGTGCTATCAGGCTTCCATGCTATTCCTTTGAGCTTTTCTTGAAGTTGGTCTTTCACGATTCTCCTTCAGCTCTCATTCAGGATATACCAGCCAAAAAAAAAAAACCCAAACAAACAAAACAAAGCAGGGGAAAACAAGGGACCCTGTCTGCTAGAGCACACATCCTCAGCAGCGGCAAACAGGCCCCTCCCCCTGCACCTACCTGCCAAAGACAATGGAAAAACACACCTGAAACCCAAAAAATTAAAGCGACCTTTTAATGCTTGCTCTCCCTAACTGGAACACCTAAGACAATGTTTGTGTTTCTCACCCAAAATTTTTATGCTTCTTTATTTAAATGTTTATTTTTCTCTAACATTTGTGACGTCGTCAAAAAAATATCAATTTGTTTTAAATTTTCTTTTCAAGGTTCAACAGTCATCTAATCTACTCCTGAGGTCAAACCAGCTATACCGATGTTATTCAATCCTTAATTAACAGCTAGTTTCTTTTTACAGACAAAGCTGTCCCTGTCTATCAGATACATAATTAACATGATATTTTCTCCCTCAGCCATCCAAAGCAGACTTAAAGGGTGCCTTCTGCTGACTAAACTCCTCAAACACCCTTTGCTTTTTCTAGGATCGTGTAACAGCAGGCCATGATGTGCTCCCAAACAAACCATCACAGGCTTAACACACGATACCCACCCCTTACACACATCCCCTGCTGGGGTTCTGCTCTGTTTGATCACCTACAGGTTTAGCTGCAGTGCCTTCTCCCACAGATCCAGTGAGACTGGGGCCCCCCAGGACAACAGGTTGCCTCTCTCCTGAACCTCATCTGACTGGGACTCGGGACACATGCTGAGACCCACAGAGGACAGACTTGGGACCTTCAGCTACAGATAATTCTCTTCCAAAGCTAAATGGCTACTGAACTTGGGAAATTACATGTGATAGTAAAAGAAAACATGATGCCTTTCTAGATTAATCAAATGTTTAAAACAGATATTAATACCCCCACAAACTATAAAACCCATGGAACAATTAATTTGATTTAATAATCCCTTATTCCCAAACCCTCCCTCTTACATCAGTTCTATCATGCCCTCCTTACCCTCTCTGGCTTGGATTCTGCTACCCCTCTGGACTGTGTAATGTTTTCAACAGATACTTCCACTCCACCCAAAATTTCCACTACAAATAGTATGGAGAAGGTCTTCACCTGGAGCTGCTGTCTAATCTCCACCTGAGAAGGGACTCTCTGTGCTCCCAGCCATGGTTGCCGCAAACCAGATCAAGTCTACACTGTCAAACCAAGGACTCTCTCCCCTCAGGGACCAGCTAGAGCTTCCCCAGCACCCTGGGGCTAGGTCACAACAGCCAGGCCACCCCCCTCCAGATTCAGTAAAGCCTGAATGCCCAAGAGCCTGAATCAATGGCCCCAATCGTGCATGAAGCCTAGGAAGCCCTAGACCATCTGGCTGTCCGCACCTCAGACTGTGCTTTGCGCTACACTGGATTACGTGTCTGGCTGGCTGCCACAGCCCAACGCACCGCCTGGTATGACTTCACTTGGGGATAAGTCAGACCAACTTCCCGCTCACCTCCCCAGGGGCCGGGCCCCTGTGGTGGAGGGACTTGGAAGCCACAACCCTACATGCTAGGGCTGTGAAATGGAAATTGCATTATAGAGTAAATGGCCTGATATTGAAACAATACCTTTTCCTCCGGAAAAAACATATCCTGGGAAGCTGTGTTATGATGACTTTACAAGAAACAGCAGTGGGTTTTTAGGAATGAATCTGGTGGTGTCTCCCTGAGAAGTCATGCGATGTGAACCTCACTTAGCTGGAGTCTGGAACCTAGTGCAGACAAAATTCATCCTTGGCCTCTGCCTTTCCACAGTGAACAGGCTCTTCCTCATGGCCTGCTGAATGCTCTGAGAGTTTTGTGTGAAGAGAAGAAAATGGGCGGCTACAATAGGAGGCTGAACAGCAATGTCTATCTGCAAGCCAGGAGGCAGAGAGGCAGCAGTGGCTCGGCGGTTCCAATCGGCACTGGAGGCCTGGAGGTCACCACTGAGTTCGGGAAGAAGATGGAGTCAGGGGTCAGTGAAGATGGCAGCGCCCACAGCAAAAGGCAGCCTTTGAGCAGCACAGGAGAGCAGGCCTGCACCTGTTCCTCCTCTTGATCCTGCTCTTTTATCTGGGCAGCTGCATGGACGTTTCTGCCTTCATCTCTCCCAGTCACTGGACTCTGGAAGCTTGAACCACCTTCAGTAACACATTGGGCGCATCGCCGCTCTAGACACCTCTTAATATGGCCACGTTAATGTGGAATAGCTATCCCACGCCCATGAGATAGCTAAATGGACTGTGAGCCCAGCAGATCCTGCACTACCGCTTTCCGTCCATCAGGTGGTATAATATTTTGCTCTTTGGTCAACACGCCATGTACTTCTA